>NW_027192144.1:450257-541708 GCF_041956525.1 Rhizomucor pusillus | reverse complement strand
TGTTAATCTTGTCACACAGTGTCAATGTGCAGTGTGGCCGGACCTCAGTAACGATGTCGCTTGCTTAGAAATCCAACGTCGCAAGAAATCCTTGGCACAGGAATTCATATAGTGGGTGCTGTGTTGTTATCCTTCAATTTTCTTTTTCACCACTTTACGATTCAACATGGCACAATTTCTTTACGAAGATGG
This sequence comes from Rhizomucor pusillus, assembly GCF_041956525.1. Taxonomy (NCBI): domain Eukaryota; kingdom Fungi; phylum Mucoromycota; class Mucoromycetes; order Mucorales; family Lichtheimiaceae; genus Rhizomucor; species Rhizomucor pusillus. The sequence continues at coordinate 541,516 of NW_027192144.1, read as the reverse complement.
ATATGGAAATGTTGTTGATGAGAACGGCAGACCTAACCCATGTGTTACATCGTTGAACAGCAGCAATCTACTCTGGAAACGATTACTTCTCACACGCAATACTTGCAGAATGCAGCTTCCAAGAGACCTTCTCAAACTAATGCAATGCAAGTAAATAGGCAAAAAGATGAGGACTCTCGTATGAGCGAAGTGACGGAAAAACGTGCATATGTTCGCTACACTGCTCAGGATAAGGCCAGGTTTTTCAAGCTGAAGATTGAGAAGTGTATGAGTGCATCGGCTGCAGCGAAACAGTTGGATATTCATATTCATACAGCGCAAAGATGGGTGAAGAAGTATGATGAGTGTCCCGATAGCATCTTTGATAGTGGTAAAAAGAAAGTTCGTAAACGTATTCTGACTTCTGAACACAAAAAGGCTGTCATCGACTTTATTGATGCTAACCCCTCTGCTGCTGTTGTCGAAGTGACTGAGCATTTAATGAAGCAGTTCAATGATCTTAAAGTTTCCCGTAGCACTGTTTAAAACTTTATGAGAACTGAATGCAACCTATCACTGAAAAACGCAGAGTTCCAGTCTGTGGAAAGAAATAGCCCAGAAAAGATTCAGGAACGATATGATTGGGTTCGCGAATGGGAACAAACAGATATGAACTTTTTGACGAACTGCGTATTTCTTGATGAGTCTGCGTTTCATATAAATATGAAACACACAAGAGCTTGGTCTAAGAAAGGTTCTCCCGCAGTTGTTACTGTGCCAACCACGAGAGCAAAAACTACGTCGATATTGGGCGCTATCTCTGCTTCTGGGTTAATCAAAGTTAGCTCGAGAATACCCAGACCTAATAAGAAGAGAAAGGCTGACCAGGAATCTGAAATTCTGACCACTGGCACTGTAACGGGTCACTATATCAGCTTTTTGAAAGAAACGTTGGATGAAATGGATAAATATCCACATATGAAAGGACATTAACTGGTTATGGATAATGCACCTATACATAAGTCTAAGGATATTGCCAAGTATATTGCGTATCGCGGATATCGATGTGCCTACCTTCCCTCGTATTCTCCTGAGCTCAATCCAATAGAGCAGTTCTGGGCTGTTGCAAAGAGCAAAGTTAAGCGTCATAGGTTTTTGCAGCAAGAGACATTATCGATCAGAATCCGTGACGCATGTAACGATGTAAAGCCGACTGATTTCCGTGGTTTCGTATCTCATTCACACAATTGCTGGGATAAATGCCATAGAAAAGAGAGTATGTAAGATAAACGGCACCACTGATAATAATATTCAGTTAGGTAAGTATGTCATTTCATTTAATTTATATACAAATATAGGTATGTATAGGTATGTATAGGTACGGTTTTATATTAAGTCAGCCTCCCAGTTTTTGCAACAGCAAAAAAACTGATGTGTGTTTGCAACAGGGAGGAGTTTCTAAGCTCTGGCACGTTATCGACAATTCCCAAAACTTGTTGCAAATCTCGTAGATAGTGCATTTAGCAGGAGTACGAAAACCGAGGGGATGACTGTATGTAGCTGTTAAAAGGGCTACCTGGATGCCTAAAAACTTTTTTTTTTTTTTTGAAAAAAGCAGGCGACATTCATTTTGGAAAATGCGACATGCTTTCTAAGCATACGACATCCACTTTGAAACACGTGACATTAATTTTCATTGCCAAGCGACATTAATTTTCATAGGCCTGCGACATTGATTTTCATTCGTTGCGACATTACTTTTTGGAAATACTGTATATGGTATGCGAACTTGTACAAAAGAAAGTCTGCAGCTAGAAGAGCTTGAAAGTTATGATGTACATAAGGTTATGATGTGCCTAGAACTGTCTTCATCTGTGAGAAAGAAACGCGCATAAGACAGTATTTCTTTGTTATCAGAAATCGTCAACGCGCGTGTCTCAGGTATAACGATCAAAATGTAGGTGCGTAGAAGGAAGTACAGTAGTTTGTTCCCCTTTATGGCTACATGTGCATGATAGTAACTGCTTAAAACTTGAGCTGATTAGCAACTAGATTTCTATGCAATATGCAAAAGAGTATCAGAGGAAAAGATGAAGGATAAGGTTATGAATTTAATGAAGGAATGTACAAATATGACGTTTACGGTGACGAGGGACTTGAAGCATCCCGAGACGTTGGAACGAAGATGCTGCTCGATGTGCCATCAGCACCAAACGTGAACCGAATCAGGAAAAATCGCCTCAATGGAGTCGATGAGTGACCTATCATTATCTGTGATGAATATGCCAACTTTCCCATTGGGGCCCACTAGGAGCCATTCGTAAGACCCTTTTTCCTCGTTCACCAAGAAAGCAGATGCGAGCATCACGTAGTGTAGTTTCTTCACCCCCGAGAAGTAGATGTTTCCAAGCAGGCTGTTACTCTAACTGCATCGCGCCATGCAAAGACGTCTGGCATCTTTTGCATGACTTTTTTGAACTCTCATCTTGGCATTGGTTGGAGCGTACATGGTTGCTTTCCGGGAACGAACGTTGAGCTGTAAAAATCCGGAACTGTTGTTAGGAACTTCATTATGGTTCGCTCATGTAGGAGGTCTGGTGATGTACGCGAGTCAGACATCTTTATCATATAGAAGAATTGACGAAGTCAAATTATAAAGATAGCAATACAATCGGGAGCAAATAAAATGCACAGGAAAGAAACGAAGTGAGAAGGAAGGATATCAAAGAAACAAAAGACTTTTAGTGCACTGTTTGTATCCAATTGAACAATCTTACATATGACCTATGCAAAAAGCATTCCCAAATTCACGGAGACCTCCCACGCACCTAGATATAATGGTATAATAAGTACCTTTGTCATATACAAGGGCAATAGAAAGACTTACTGTTTGACTGGTGGTGGGGATGATTCAAGAAAATCAGGGCTTACGCCGGAAGGCGGCCTGTTGCGGAAGCTGCCCCGGTTCGCATAAAGTGATACAGCTGGGCTAAAAGAGTCCAACAGGTTAGAACCAAACATTCGATACTGGTCGTTGGATCTTGAAGCAACTCACAGTCGATAATAAGCAAGGTGATGTTAAAAGCAAAAATACCGTAAGCAAATGCACTAGGGTCGGGACAGAGGCTACTTCCGGGACCGCTGTTTTCCAATATTCCTTATTCGCAAGTGGAAGCCCACAATCGCTAGTCTTGTATCTTGCTTCGATTAAGTCTATCTCAGAGATTCATCGGGCTCTCTGGATGGATGTTTCATGGCAAAAAAAGTGTCTTCAATGCCTTCCGCTCTTCATTCACGTCGTACAAAACTACATAGTTGTTGTCGTGAAGAAAAGCGACGAGATCGGCGACGCAATTCTTCGGGCCTTGGTCGAGCTTAGCACGCAAGTTGTAAAGTTCTCGCTTGGTGACCAAGCGCTGAGCATCCCGGGCAGTCGTTGCTTGTAGCACTGTAGCTGGTCTCGCACCGCTTCCAGCATCGTTCTGGCCGTTTCTTCGGCTTCCTTGGGCAAACGACGATGCTGACGGTAATAAAGGCAATCTGCAGCGAGATCATGGTTGTGAACATCGTCGATTTTGCTCGATTTCCACTTAAAGGTTTGTCTTCTTCGTGATCGATGCTGTCAGCTTTCAGGGGCAGCAGTTATTCCTAAAGCAGTGATTTCTTCTTATTTTGACCGGTCGACACTGCGGGAGTTCTTATATGTGTGTCCGTGGACGCTTGCGCCACGAGCACAAGTGTTTAGAAGCCGCTCGTGAAGGACGACTCTCGATCGTCGCCGTCCTCTGACTATCCGGTTCAGAGTTGACGCCTTCAATGATCTACTTGGCCAAAGCTTGGCTGGGCTTCATGAGTCCAGTGCTGGCTGAAATCCCACGTTACACCGTGTGCAGTTGATAGAAGGCCTGTGATCCGCGTAGAATCGCTAAAATGTCTTGCATCGGACATATTATTCCATTGCAACGAAGAAATGTACAACAAAGACGCACACAGAGCCACATTCTTGACGCGTTGTCTGAGTTGAATTCCTGCTGTTTTAAAAACCAGTTTGCACCCCTTTTTTCTTTTCTTTCTTCTTGTTATTAATCGACAAGAGGGTTAACGAGGATACGTCCTGGCTTTACTGCAGGCAAAAATCTCCTTGTTTCCGGCAATTGAGTGCTGCCAGCTTTGCTCCGGAAAGGTCGGCGGCGAGTTCGTGCGATTGCTACCATTCTCTAGTCGAAAGACTAGCTTCACGGGCCCTATCTGATTGCCTGTTGAAAGTCTACACAGCAGTGCAACTCGTTCCGGGCCCAACATTTCCTTTGTTTCAAAATATACATGAAAAAAAATGAAAAATGAACTGGAAAAGATTTGATGGTTCTTTTGTATCCTTCTTGTTGTTGGAGATTATTTATCTTCAATTTGCCGAAAGAGTAGAGTTCGAAGTTTTGCATTTTGATATTGTAGAGATTATCCACTATCCTACAAACTATCTCAAATGACAGTCGCATTTACCTGATTGCGATGAATGCTGACGGATATGGAAGGTTTATGCGGCCCTCGTTCTTCGCCGCCAGCGAATCCAAATTTTCCCAGGACTGGTTGGGTTCTGCTTTCCCCTTCCTTTGCCTGGCCGCAGCTTCATAGAGAGTTATACACCCATGGTTCCCATTGCCTACCTGACACGGACAGAGTCCTTCTCAGCAGCGCACCGGCTTCATTCTATAAGACTCACAGACGAAGAGAATTACAGACTATACGGCAAATGCAATCACCCGAATTACCACGGACATAACTACAAAGGTTTGCTGAAAACGTCAAATGTCTGTTCTGCATAGATAGGAGAGTGACCGTTTATGTAAATGTCCCACTAGTGGAAATAACTGTCCGGGGACCCGTGGATTTGGACAACGGCATGGTCGTGAACATGACAGATCTAAAAGAGGTTATCAAGGAAGCGGTGCTAGACCCTCTCGATCACAAAAACTTGGCAAGTGGATTATCCTCAAGAAGGAGGGAGTGTGTGTGAGTGTGTGTGTGAGAAAAGCTGGTTTGCAGACAAGGAAACGAAAGAAAGAAAATTAGGGAGAGCAAAAAGGTAGAAACGAGCAACAGATGGTTGCTAACATCCCCTTGTTTTTTCCTTCTAGGACCTGGATGTTCCTTTTTTCAGTGTTCAGCCGAGGTATGCCGATCACGCACGATGGATTGTCTTTATCATCTCCCTATGGCGATACTCACGAAAAAAGTAATTAGCACGACCGAGAACTTGGCTGTATTTATATGGAAAAATTTCAAATACTTCTTTGATCAACATCCAGTGCTGAAGCACAGCCAAGCACAAATTTACAAGGTTAGGTTACAAGAGACGGAACATAATGTTGTCGAATTCATGGGTGAATCAACACGGGAGCGATAATGATATACCACTGCATTATAGATAAAGATAAAAGTAATAGCTGCTGCATGCTCTTTTCTTTTTTTGCCAAACATAAGTGCCGTATATTGGGATTCTTGTAGCGTGCGAGTGCGTGTGTGCTCCTGCATCTATGCATGTGCGAGCATGTGTCGATCGTCTCCTCCTAACATCGTGCAAGCGATCACGGACGGGAGAGGACAGGATGGGAAGTGGGCTTATGGATATCCAACCTACATATCGTTTTCAACATTCTCCTTGCTCAATGAGATAACATACCCGTGCAGAAATCGAGGTTCATGTCTAGAACGCTCACAAATCCAAGACAACAACGATTGCTAATGTCACAACCACCTTTGCCAACGTGAATGAGAAAATAATAGAAGAACGCAAAATTTCACGTAAATAGACAATAAGCCAGAAGAGCGTATACTCATCACTAGCGATGCAGCCCGGTGTAATTCTGGTAGCATCATCCTAGTTGATGTATGCAAGTTTACTGATGTTAATTTGAGGATACGTATGTACTTGGTAATGGCTGGCAAAAAGAAAGATACATATATGCAAGTATCTTGGGGGTAACGAGGCACACGGTTTTATTACTTTGTTTTAGGAAACACAAACAAGGGCCGTAAATGATCAGTACATGGAAAAAATGGAAGAAATTGTATATACCGCGGACGACTTATAGAAAAGAAGAAATAAATAAACTCGCCACGCAATGCACTGCAGCATATAAAGTGAAAAGGGGAAAATGTAAATCTGATAGTCAATATCAGATGAACAAAGCTTAAAAGAAGAGAAGAGAGGGAAGAGTATTAGGGTTGCATCCAAGCAAAGTAGTAGTAATAAGGGAAGAAAAAACAAAGCAAAGAAAAATGTAACGAAAAAGAAAAGCAAAAGTGAAAAATCAAGACGATCATATGTAATTTTGGACGAAGCTTGCAAAGTGTTGGTTCGCAGCGGCCGTAGCAGCGGATGTGTCCAAGGTCGATGCAGCAGTGGGATGAATGGAAGAGGTAGAAGACAGTTTGTTGTGATGATGATGGTGGTCCTTGCTTGTGCTTGTGCTGTGTCGGTGGATGCGAATGTGTTGGTTGAGATTGTCGGAACGAGAGAAACGCTTGTTGCAGCTTTGGTAAGGACATTCAAAGGCTATAAAGTCAAATGCATCAGCAAACGTTGATCGACAAATAAATATATAAATTTACGTACGTTTTTCAAGAGTGTGGATGGAACGAATGTGGCGTTTGAGATGCTCTGATCGCTTGAATACCTTGCCGCAGCCGTCGTGTGTGCAAGTGAACATGCGAGCACCGTTGCTTGGCACATTGGACACTCGTCGGCCTCGGGAGCGGGGAGCCTTCAAGGTCTTATCTTGGCTTTTCTGCTGGCTTCGTCCTTCCTGTTGTTGCTGAGGAGGAGAAGGATAGACATTGAAGCTCTGGTTGAGATCCTTGTTGCCAAAGGGACGGGTTGTACACAGATAACCTTGCATGGTAGGGTCCAAGAAGCCGGTGTGGCTAAATGAATTGTGACGCTGTACAGTGTTATCGAAGAATGTCGGCACACTGAAGGGTGCAGCAATTGAGTGTCTGTGCTGAAGAACACTACGCTGGGGCATCAAAGGAGCAGCCATGCTGAGGGGATGGATCGCTGACGAGAACATGCCAGTTGTTGTTGCTGCGGTGCCTGGAACTAGATTGTTATCGAAACAAACAGAGCCAAGGTTGAATCCTGCAGCAGTGGACGTGAAGGAAGACAAGTCCATGGCTGTGCCTTCGTTGCCGGCAGTGCTGCTGCTTCTGCTGCTCATCTGGCTTTGGCTGGTCTGATATTCGTCAGCGCTTTCGTTTGAGGGAGAAGCTGTGCTAGAGAGCGGCATGTATGGCTCGTAATCCGGGGCAGCAGTGTGCTCGGAAGAGAGCAAATCTGCGTAGCTGAATCTGCGCTGTTCCTCCTTCTTGATATCGAACGAGTAGTAAGGTGTGGTGACAGCAGCTTGGGATGTAAATAGCTGATGGGACTGGGGAGACGACGATCCAGGTTGGATATGGTTCACAAAGGGCTGTAGCGTGTCGTCTTGCTTGGTATCGAGAAAGGAAGATGGAGATGACATTGTTGCAACAAGCTGTTATTAGAAGAGTATATATAGAGTGAGAAAGAGTGGATGCTGGGTTGGGAGATAACGATAGGAAGGAAAAGATACAAAGAACAAGAGTGGGAAACGGAGCGAAAGTGCAGGGTATTTAAGTAGATCCAGAAATTAGTAGAGTTTAGCTGTCAAGGTGGGTTGGACGGAAGGGTCCTTAAAATGATTGGTCCGATATAAAGGTTGGATGCACATCACACGTCGCAGAATGGATATTGTTCAGAAGTGTGCTGCTTTTTCCGAGTAAGGAGAGGAGTTGGATTTAGAACGGCAAGGTTTATGCACGAAATGCTGAATCACTAAAGTTCTGTTTGTGAGGCAGAGCGAAAAGCGGAATCGAAATAGAGCTGTGGCCAAACAATGCGTGTTTTTGGTTAGTCAACGTGTGTGCGCATACCTGAAATTGGAATAACCAAGTCAGCCCAGAGCGGAGCACGAGGTGGGGGTTCCCCGATGGGCGATTATGAACACCTCATCGTGCTACCTTTCCATTGTCGCTAGGTTCTCCTGCATCGCATCATCTGAACCCCTTCTGTCTATTTTCTATTCTTGCGGATGCTGCTCTTCCTGGTTTGGGCACGTTCTTGGGTGACAGTGCATTGGTTCGAGCGAACGAGCGAGCGAATGCTCTCTCTAGAGCTCAATGTCTGTATGTACCTTTATTTGCTGCCCCCTTTTTTTCAAAACGGGTAAAACACACCGAAAAGAATAAACCTTGATTGATTGTAGTTCTTGGCTTGACACATATTCCAATCGCATCCGAAAAGGCGAATATTGCCGCACCTTTATTTGCAGTCTGGAACAACATTGCGGATGTCGGACATGCTAGTCAAACCAAGTAGATCTTTTGCTACGTTGCACATCCCTGCTTTTGCTTCATGCACCGCAAAAGGAAGCTGCCCATGGATCTGTCCGCCTGTAAAGTGCTGTTCAGTTCAATAACCATATGCATTCCATTTAATTGGCAAAAGAAACAAGGTTCAAGACCTGCTAGCTGCAAATAGTAGATCTCTAATAAATCAAAAGTCCTGATGCTGCTGCTGCTCTTGTTGTTGAGCCTCGCAATACATACATACATACATACCTTACGGCTACGATGATGAGATCTAAACTAATTGCTCCCTAAATTTTCCAAAATCCAGGTGTGTATGTTGCAATGGTGCGAATTCCTTGTGGCCTCCCTAAAGCTATGTGCCCATGACGCGTACACACACACACACACACACACACTTTTGTCTGGTAAGACGATCTGCAAGCGTCACAAGATCAAATGAAATTACTTTTTCTACTTTACAGGCCGCTCGCTCCAATGTTTGTGGAACGCCCCACATTTTTTTGTCTCTTTCATCGAGATAGAAGCGTAACACATGAACCCTGGCGAGGCACCAATCACCGCTGGTAATTGACAGAAGCATTGCTTCTCGAAAAGGCACTGCGAACAGATGCACACGCATGCGCTGTTTAAGACGCGTCATTCCGCGGATATTAAGCTTCATCGCGATTTCATTTCTGCATATTCCGCTGCTTTCATTTCCAGATTCGAGTAATTTATTGAGATAAAATTAGGGTTTTGCACTTCGACAAATGAACTTGACAGTGTCTTAATGAGCTGAGAAAAAAAAAAAAAAAGAAGGTGAGACACCGCACAAGTCATCAATCACCTTATAAGTCTACTGTAAGCATAATTGTTGTTATTTTAATGCTGCAACTTTGACCGTAAATTACACACAGCTCAGTCACATTCCTCGTTTTGCTCGAAATTAACGCTCAAAATGGTAATTCTTGTTAACTATTGTATTCATATGAGCAAAAGAGGACTCTGTTCGATGCCTAAATATTATTCCTCCATTTTATCGTCTTGCTTCTTGCTGAATTGTTGCGGCAACGGCGGTACGGGAGGAGGAGGTCCTCCACGATTTCCGGATTGACGGTGATTATCTTGCTCCTCATCCTCGTCTTCATCGTCATCATCGTCAAGGAGCTCGTTGGGTCGTTGCCTAAGCACGTTGCCCATGTTGTAATGCTGCGCTCGTTTCTTTGCAAACTCCTCGTGCCGCTTGCGCTCTGTTCAAACTCCATGCATCAGATCCAAATCTTAATCCATTCTTTTTTCTTCTGGGAAAACATGAGCTATATTTACTTACTCTGCTCATCATCTTCGTCTTCCTCATCTGATTCCCAATCATCGTCACTCAGATAGACACGTCTTCCCTTTTTGCTGCCAGACGAGTTGGATCGATCAGATTCATTTCCTGTATCTAACGAAAAGTCTTCCGGCTCCTCGTGCGCTGCTCGAGCTCCGTAAGGTACATCGCCTTGAGATCATACGGTATTGAGTCTCAATCTTCTTCACCGAACATTCTTCTCTCATCATGGATATGCATCATTTTACCTGGCATGTTGAGCACTTCATCCTTTTCTGGATCATACCGGATATACGGCGTTTTTGGCTCGTCAATCTTCATCGTAGAGTCCTTTTGCCCCTCATTGTACTCGAGATTCGCCTCGTCCCACTTTAATCTATAGCCAAAAAGGTGAGACACAACAGCTTTTCTTTCCAGGAGAAGCACATACCGTGCTTCTACACCATCGTTTGCAGATTGACTAGGCTTCTTCAGGATGCCCTTGATGGGCTTTGTTGGTTTGGTGTTCATTGCGAGATTCCTGCAGAAAAAAGCGACATCGAAAGTTGGCTCGGCCCGCTTGCATGAAACGTCACGCGATAGGGATAACCGTTCGTGGCACCATCCACCAACTATTGATCTCCTGCCTAACTTCTATGTTGCTGCCAGTGTGAACAACAGATTGAAAGCGGTGGGCGTATACCCGTAGGCATTACGTAGCATCGAAAGTCGAGCCCATAGCATCACAATTACAACAAAGTCTATCCTTAGTACAATTCTCATTTATCCAAATCGGTGTGCGATCATTACATCAATAAAATGTAGCAATCTACTCTGAACCTTAACACATTGCGGTGCCCATTTATTCATCCATACTATGAGTATGCCAAAATAATCATTGAATGGGAAAAAAGAAGAGTAGTCCAGGCAGGATTTCTTTGCTTGAATTTTTTCCTTGTCCGTTTCTGAATGACTCCACACTTACTTGCAGTGGGCTATTTGACTACACGCGTCGTAGCAGACGATCCGGTGCTGCCCAAGGACGCCGAAACCATAGTCTTGCCTCATTTGCTCGCAATCTCGCACTTTGTATGCAACACTTTAACAATTCACGCAACGCGTGCAAAGTATCTTTTACGCACATCGCCCGAAGGAACTGCAGCCAACAATGACTTGATTGCGATGTTATCTGAATCACTGTCCGGAAAATGTGACCAGCAAGAACGTTTCGGTGTAATACCTTTGAAGGATGGCCTGTGTGGGCTACTAAAGGCGCCTGCTTCGAGAACGGATTGCTTTATTTTACAAGTGATTGCTCCTCTTCCAGGAGCAGAACCATCCATCTATACGCCAAGTCATCTATCTGAAGAATGGCAGCAACTCTCGCTGAAAAGAATGCCAGCAATGCCTTTTGAAGTAATGCAGTTGTGTCAGCAAGCGAGTGACCCAGCATGTTACCATACTTTGCAATCGATCGCCCAGCAGGTCCATCACGTTGCAAATACCTACGGATACTGGGATTTATGGGCAGTACTCGTAGGCATTTGCGATCGATTCCAGATAGACGCACAGCGGTTGCTCACCACCACCACCAGCAGCTCTTGAAAAAAGAACCGACGAAAAGACCATGCGAAATTGTGTAAACTTTCCTTTCCTCCGCTGCCCCCTGCTACTCACAAGGAACTATTGAGGAGCTTTCAAAAATGTTATTATTACAACGTTATACCTACGCATTCTTTTTCCTTTTACTTTCCTCATACAAGCTTTTTCATCCTTCTCTTTTTCTACATATTCTCTTTCCAAAATAATCCCGATGACCGGAAAAGACCATCTTGGAGGTGTAAAGGTTGCATCTGCAAAAGAATCACCGTTTCAAGAACTGCCGCATTTTCCAGACACGACGACGCAGCGGCATCGGGAGCTACTCGAACCATCACAGGATACCGTTAGCAGCAGCAGCGACAGTGTATGGCAACGCACGGTCGAGCAATGTGCCAAGAGTATTGTTTCCATCAAAGGCATTCGCAATCGCTGCTTCGACACCGACACACCTAGCAACTTTGCTGCAACTGGATTTGTTGTGGATGCAGAGCGTGGTATCATTCTTACAAACAGGCACGTCGTCTCTGGAGGACCCACTACGGCGCAGGCGGTGCTCTCCAACCACGAGCAAATCGACCTTGTACCTATTTATCGTGATCCCGTGCATGATTTCGGGTTTTTCAAATATGGCATGGAGAATGTGCGGTTTCTGGATATCCCAGGTATCGAGCTGTATCCGGACGGAGCGCGAGTCGGTATGGAGATCAGAGTCATTGGGTATGCTGCAATAAATGGGTGTTGTAAAATGTGTGTATTTACATCGATCCCTCTTGTTCTTTTTCTTTGCGACTCTTTTTGGTTATTTTTTTCTTTAGAAACAACGATAACGAGCGGCTGACTATCCTGTCTGGCATGCTGGCCCGGCTTGACCGCCAGGCACCCGACTACGGCGAAGGCGAGTACAATGACTTTAATATTTTCTACATGCAAGCAGCCTCGGGCACAGCATCTGGAGCAAGCGGAAGCCCGGTGCTGGATATCCAAGGCCGAGCAATCGCGCTGCACGCTGGCGGCAGGGACCAGCATTCCAGCTTCTACCTCCCGCTTCGGAGAGTACAACACGCTCTGCGATGCATCCAGCAGGGCAAGCACGTGCCGCGAGGCACTATCCAGACAGAGTTCGTTTACAAATCTTACTACGAACTAATGCAGCTGGGACTGCCCGATGAATACGAAGCAAAGTTGCGTAGCAGCAGCAAAGGCAGCGGCCAACATCACGGCATGCTAGTTGTGAGAAAGACGCTGCCGGATGGACCTGCGCATGGATTACTTGAGCCCGGTGACATACTATTCGGAACCAAGCTGAGACTTTTACGCGACTTTGACACACTCGAGGATATCTTGGATAGCTCCATTGGGCAGACGGTGCAGCTGTACGTGATGCGCGCTGGAATTCTGAAAAAGGTCGCGGTGCAAGTGCAGGACTTGCACAGCATCACGCCTAGTCGCTACATTGAATTTGGCGGTGGTATTGTCCATGACTTGTCTTACCAGATGGCGCATAGCTACGGTTTGTCTTTAAAAAACGCGGGTGTCTACGTTGCAGCGGGTGGATACTTGTTAGGAAGAGCGCGTGCGACGAGAGGAGCGGTTATTGTCTCGCTCAATTACAAGCCAATCAACAACCTGGATGATTTTGTATCTATTGTCAAAACCATCCCGGAAGGTGCCCAGGTGCCGATTCGATACTACAGACCGCTGGCACAGTCTCCAAGAAAGGCAGTGATGTTTATCATGCAAATGGATCGAAAATGGAACCCGTTCCTATTGGTATCCAGAAATGGTAAGAATGCAGATCTCTCTCTCACCGCGGATATGCATAACACCAACGTTTCAGACAAAACTGGCTTGTGGGATTTCAAGGACTTGGAAACCTCGTCTCCCCAGCAGCAGAAGCAGAAGCTTACCAAACCTGTTGACAGCGGCGGTGGTCGTGTGAATAATTGCTGCTCGTCTGCGGTTTACAACGTTGCAGACTCGGTCGAGAGTCTGCCAAAGGCTCTTTGCTCGGTTGAATGCTACGCTCCTATTGTTATTGATGGTATGCGGGATTCGCATACCTTTGGCACGGGCGTCGTTCTATCGCTAGACCCGCCGCTAGTGTTGTGCGACCGAGATACTGTGCCCGTCGGCATCTGCTCGTTGACTTTAAAGTTCAACAATAGCTTGACTGTTCCCGGAAACCTGCTATTTTTGCATCCGTTCTACAACTTTGCTGTCATCAGCTTTGATGTAAAGACCGTTCTGAGTGCCAATTTAGATATTCGCTTTGTAAAGTTGGCAGACGAACCGCTCAAATTGAACGATGTAGCGTACTACGTCGCGCTAGACGGTAAGAAAGAAAAAGTTCACGTTTCATCTCAAATCCTTATTGTATTATCAGGTGACGATAAGCCCGAAGTTCAGGAAACACACATTGCAAAGCACATCAAAGGCATACGTACACGGGAGTGCCTGCCACCGCGGTATCGTGCCTGTAACATGGATGCTTACAAACCTTCAGAGCAGTGTGATGGTCAAGGCGGGCTGTTGGCGAACAAGAACGGGCACATGGTGGCACATTGGCAAACGGTCGTCACGGGTGATTCCAAATTCGGAGGAGCCTCACGCGAGATGTTTGGCGTTGCCATCAAGTACATACAACCGGCTATCGATGCTTTGCGTGCACGGAAGAAACCGCAGGTGCGCGGTATTGATGTGGAGCTTTGGACCATGCAGACTGCCAATGCACGGTTGCTAGGTCTTCCTGAAGAATGGTTAGCGGGAAAGGACGGTGTGCTGTACGTCGTTAGCATATTGAACCGATCGACGCCGAGCGGATCCACGCTTCAGTTGAATGACATTGTACTGGAGATGCAAGGACGATCCGTGACAGACGTGAGCTGTCTCGCTGATTTTGTAGAAACAGAGCAAATTGATATGGTAACGTAAAGGAAGTGAAAAGAAAGTATAAGTGTTGCTTTTGACTTTTAAGTCACAACAAAATAGACAATATTTCGCAACGGGGAGATTATGCGCCTATCTTTTGCAACTTCGGTGTACGACGGTCAAGAAACAACGCACGTTGTGGGGTGGCAAGGCCTGCATCTGCAGCAAATCTATCCTGCAGCGAGGGAACAATTCGATCTTCACGGCAGCAGCAGCAGCAGCGTGGTGCTGGCATCGTGCTGCCTATTCGGATCTCCAGCGCAGGGCCACGTGCCTCCAAATGTCATCGTTGCAGAAATCAATGGACAGGAAATCGAGACGCTGCAGGATTTCATCCGCGTGGTCGAGGAAAACAAGCAGCAGAAATTCGCTAGAGTAAAGTATATCACGAGCAGAGGCCAGATGGATGTGTGCGCTTTCCAGCTAGACTACCATTACTGGCCCACTTGGCAGGTCCACAAAGACACTGGGCTCATTCGCCAATACAATAAAGCATAGACAGGACTACTACGTACAGTATGGACTTGTTACAAAAGTACTGCGACGTGATAATTAGAAAGTGACCGATACCTTTCGTCACGAAAGAAATAAGCTTTCTGTCTGTCCTACTACAGAAAGTCGGGCATCCTCGAGTAGTTTTATTAGTTGGCCCATCGAGAAGAAACTGTAAACTTGTCTGAATACGATTGCACTGCAATGTATTACAATAAAAGACTTTTCAGTGTTCTAATAGGCACCACATATCGAGCAGTGTGCGTGTGTGTATGCATTGATAGCCAGGGCCTTGTCAAGCGTATAATAGAGAAGAGCGGCGTAATTTTTTGTTCTTTCTTGTTCTACGTACATACATATGACTACGGCAAAAAAGAAGGCGTTGTACTTGTGTGTTTGTTGATTCTAATGGGTGAGCTTCTTCCAAATTGGGGAGATATTAAGAAGGTCAATGCCCACCACCACCGCCGCCGTTGTTGGCAGCGGAAGACCGACTCTCGATTCGTTTTTGCTTTGCTACGAGACGCGAAAATCTGAGCCCGCAGGCATTGCAGAGTCTAACAAGAATACCGGTGTCAGCAAGAACAGAAATGCAGTGATTCAGTTCAGTTGTTTACGTCTTGTTGCCAGAGGGCCCTTTTCGCCACTCTGGACTGGTGCTTGTGTGACATTTTGAGCATATCCGGATCTCAGGAGCCGCTCGCGTCGACTGGGACAAGGACCGGCGGAATCCGTACGGACGTGTAGTGTGAATAGGGAGTAAAGGATCGTCTTGCTCGAATCCTTCTTGCCACCGTTTCCTCTCGCCGCCAAACCTTGGTGCTACTGCCGCTGCTGCTGCTGCAGTTGTGTGAAGCGGCCATGATGCTGTGCGATACTGCTGCGTGCTGCTGCTGCTTCGCTGTTGCTGCTGAGCATTTGGGAGGTGCGGGAACGCGTTGGAAGATGACAAGTCATATGACCTTTGGCGAAGAAGGATAATGAGTGACATGGGCCTTTCTGAAACTGTTTCCCAATTTACCACGGGGAAGGAGGAGGCACATTGTCCTCGTAACGCGAGAGAGTCGGGACTTTTGATATATGAAATGCGCCGAATACAATGTTTCCATATGGTATGACTATTCTTTCCAGTCGGTACAGACCACCAAGAATGCTTACAATGGAGGTTGACTGGTGGTGGCGAGTGCATGCAATGTCGTTTTCAATTTGTAATACGTCATTTTTGCTATCTGCTTTCTGTAAGTCGCTACGCTGCAGCAGCACATCGTGGGTCACCTCTCTTGCCAATTTTGACAGCTCTTCAATTGTTTGTTCGTATGGGTTTTGGTGGAACATTTGAGTGTTGTTGTAGTAGGCGCTCGATGGCCATGAAACAAGCAATTGTCGCGTTTCAGCATTGTGAATCTGGAAAAGCCGGAACGGATCCATTGGTAGGAATTTCGGCTGCGGCGCTCTTGAAAGACCCTGTTGGATCAGGTTCCTGGCCATGATTTTCGCTTCCTAGTTAGGGGTCCCCAATATTCGGTTAGTCTCGGAATTTTGACAATGCAATCCGCGATAATCGACACAAAGAGAGAGCCGCACCGTAAGCTCAAAATGCTTGTCTCCACATTGCTGTGCTACTCTGCCAGCTTGCCTAAAATACTCTAGCACAGATCAGTCCCGGAAGCGCCACCAAAAGGACAATTGGGGAAAAGCATAAAGCGCAATTGTAATCGCTTACCGGAATTGTGGAAGAAAGTAAGTATCATATCTTCAGCAGCAATGTACATGACGACGTCAACCACGTTCCACCCACAATCCTATTCCATGCTCGCATTAAGGTTGGGATTGCGTAAAATACATACAACAACGTTCGGTCATATACCAGCATATCTGTTTCGTCGCAATGTTGATGATGACGAATGTCTTTGAATGCTTTCAAGCGACATCTGGTAAAGAAAAAGCAGCAGAAAAGACAAAAGTTGGTTCGCCATCGTCTCAAAAATTAAGGATGCTGTAGCATAGAAGAGCAACAACGCGAGAGACCCGAAAACAAGAAAAAGGCAAAGAATCTTTCGATGCTAGGTCTTACCTGGTGATGGAGCCCGCCAAAGTCCGGCAGAGCTTAAAGTTGGAAAGGTCTGTTTTGGCCATATCCAGCTCCTCAGGATGTATAAATTCCAGCAATGAACGATGCAACAGCAGTTCCTTGATAGTTTTACCAGTTTCGACGACGACAATGGAGCCTACCGAATCCGGCAGGTACAAGAACCGGAAATGTTCCGGACTCAACAAGGCCCAAAAACACGGCGGATGTATACAGTCGCTCATATATAACCCCCACCTCGACAACGTTTTTCGTTTGCTGCAAAAGAAGAGTTCCAAAAACCGCTCCTTTTCCTTGAGTAAGCGCGTGTGCGAGGGGAAAGCAGGTAAACCGATCTGGGAACCGCCAATGGTTCAAAGTTATGCAGGGAAGATAGCAAGGAATGAAAACAAAAAAGAAGGGCAGGGAAGAGAAGCAAGAAGAAGAAAGTGATGAAGAAAAAGAAGTCTATTTCCAAAGCCAGTTTGGTTGGGCGCCATGGCGCAGGCCAACAAATTTAGGGTTACACGTTTGCAGTTCAGAAATTTAAGCGTTGTATACGAGAGATATGTGCGCGCAAATAACAGAGAATTAAAAGCTGTCATTGGGCAAACACAGCAGCGTTTTGTTGCGATTGTCGCGAGAAACAAAGCAATCATTCCATTATCCATCATCGCAATGCAGCGGATATCGGACGTGAAAGGCAATCCCACTCGATCATTGTTTAAAAATCACGATAACTGTGGGTACTCCTAAAATGCCTCAACCTGCATCGTGGCAATGGACTCGCTTGCAACAATTCTGAAAATTCGCTGCATATAGTTAGATCCACTGCCTTGATGTATGCATGCATCCACATGCAACTTACTCTCACGCCTTAAACAGACAGATCTCTCCAGTGTCATCCGCTTGCATGCTACCTATCATTTCTTTGCATGAATTCTATTACCCTGTTGCTCAAGTCCATGAGGTGTAGTTTACATTTCTGTGTTGCGTAACGAGAAACGAAAGTTCCACTTATTACATATCGCCCTCGCCCTCGTTATGTATATGATCGATATCGTTCGACTTAGCGCAAGCCGATGATTCTGCAATACCCACAACATTTTTCAAGGTTTTCTAGAGTCATTTACTTGTCTCGATGATTCTACCTATTAAGATTTAATTTAGAACAAGTTGCTGGCGGGCAAATGCCACTGCTTAAAAGTTCATTGATCAACAGAGAACTTACAATGCTATGTATATGCAATTGCTGACGTAACCATCCTTCTTTCTGTTTTACATTGCCGCGATACTATGTTTGCTCTCGTTTTACGCATTGACATGTAGTGTATCAATTAATCTTTTAATGAGCTTTCCCCAGTTTTGCCGTGGTGTACAGACGAGATGGTTTACATATAGTGATGTACCTTCCAATTGCATCGAAATTTATAAAAATAGCTTCCCATCTGTCTGTGCACCTTTACATGTTCCAGCTCGCTCTTTACTGGACACGAATACGCAAATGTACGACCAAAGTATCGTACTATATCCCGTGAGCGGGCTTAGCTTCTCGTCTTCTGTGCTTTGTTACTCAGACAGTGGATGTCGCACGTATTGACTATGGCAGATGATACGTCAACATGGACGACGATCGATACTTCAAACTACGTATGTAATACATTGGTACCTAGAAAGAATATTTTACGATGTTTTGGTCACTTTATAAGCCAACAAGGCTCGGCACATTTCAGTATGTCTTGAGTATACAACAAATGTCAGGACTTTCGTCATTTACGAGCACTCTTTTCCTACATACAGTACATACATGCACACATACATAGGTATGAAGCGATGACATCTATGCCTAATTCGCTGTTGCACTCAAATGACCAGGCCGCAGTTTCATGGCAGAATATTCATGCTAACCATAGGTCGGTAGTCTATTGATGTACATGAACTTGGAACTTTTCCACGGGCAATGCTGAAATAATTACCGTCCAGTTATTGATTCGTTACTTTTTTTCCTTAACAGTAGCTAATTTTCACGGTCCTTTTGCAAGTAAATATGTATACTGGTGATGGAAACCTACTATATGTTTCAGCCCCGTTTAACCGTGGCAAAGCGGCAAACAATTTTTACAAGCGCTTTCACGCTTCGCTTCGCTCGCTGCGCTTGATTCGCTCAAGCATGGCTGATGCGAATCTGTAGAATAAACTCGTTTAGCCTTCATAAACCCCCATTCTCCGGCGGTTTTGCATCGCTACTGCAAGCAAGCGCCATCGAATTCCCGGTTTACTAGTATATACGTTCACCTACATCAATATGCATCAAGTGCTTTGTCATCAGCACTTTCTCCGTTGTCGATATCATTGACTTTTCTCCACCATGACACTCTTTCAGCAGCATCCCGATTGTCATAATCTGAAGGCTCGATATCATGTTGCTATTTGCTCACTGTCAAGTCTAATTGTCTACGCGCAAAGACTAGAACATAATAAAGTGGACCATAAAAGCATATATGCCATTAGCATTAGCTCTAGCGTAAGTGCGTTTGTGTTTTCATCATCATTCATCACAGCATTTCAACACAGACGAGTGTATTGTATTGACGGCGCTCTCGTTTTATTGATGCTTACTTTAAGTAGATCAAGAAGTAGATTAAGTTTTCAGTAGATTCAATGTGTTTGAGCCTTCCTACCATTTCTGTGAGTTGGTAGCGCTCAGAAAGACAATTTTCCTTTTCTGCAGAATGATGTCTACTGGAACCATTACTTATGCAGCACGCTGTTTTCAAATTGGCGAAAAGTGTTGAGTATCTTTTCATTTGGACGAAACTCAACTATTTACCAACGATCACTCACGTGGTCTAGCCGTCGCGACGATGCACCATTTACAACGGGCAGCTGATATATATCCAATTCAACAATAGTGACGCTGGTTTTAGAAGCAGTCTTTGAAGACGCCGTACCGCTCAGCTTTGAAAATGTATTGTACTCGTTTCTGAATAGAATATTAGCTCGAAAGAATTGGCATTTTAATAAAGCATTGAGCTTAACGAAACGGCTTGTCTAGCTTGAATGATAAGAAAGCTGCTCTTATTGATCGATTGATTGACTGATTGATAGAAATTGCTAATCAATCATCCTATCACAACACTGATCGAGTCTTTCGCTTCAGACTACCGTCACAATGAACGAAGTTGCATCAAAAGAGAATTCCGGTTAATGCATCATTCTTCAATTTTTCCTCCGCTCCTTTTCTTTCCTCTCGTCTGGTTCTGTCTTTATAGGTTGCAACATGGACTTCGCATATTAATACATTGTACTAACAGATTAAAATGCCATAGTTCTCCATCTGGCACCGTGGTGTATCCGTTGCCGAGAACCAAGGCATGTAAGATGCTCTGCGCCACGGTAAGTCCAGTAAGTAACCTTGCTCTGATTGATTATTTTTCGCTCTCTCTCACAATACGTTTTGATAGAATCCTCCTCGTCATCTTTTCCGCTCTGTCCTCTACCTTTGCCTGTCTTCCCCACCCGACGCTCCTTCCAATCCTGTGAGTAAGCGATGACTGACAGAATGTTAGGACATAACTGACCAGCTATTGAAAAGTATCATTCAAAATAATCCCAGATTGCCCGGCGACGCTTCTACCCAGGGTGCAACCCTCTTTTCGGGGAGGTATGAAGTCGCTGTAGGTATCAGAAATATTATGATTTTTGGCTCTTCCATCCTTAACGTTATACTCTTCTATCTACTCTACCACTTCTCTATTCTCCATTATTTGTTTCCTTCGTTGTAATTTAACTTCGAATGTTTCTTAATAAAGATATGCCATTGCTGCTCTTTGCGGCGTAAACTGTGCTTACGACTGTCTCTCTTCTTTTAAACAAGTTTCAGGAAGGAAATAGTATCCTTTGCTGGTATTCATATTAGTGTCAAACGATTACGCGCACGTTCGATCTCCTTCACCCTGTGTACCTCGTGCTGTTATGCTGTTGTCAGTATATCTTTAAGGTTAAAGACAGTACCTCGACTTCATCGTTATCGGACACAGACAGGCATCATTTAAGTAGTCGGAATGCAAGTGTCGCACGAATTTTTTGTCTTCCATGCGTCGAGCACTTTTGACAGCAGGAACCCGGGCATTGGGTGCTGCTATCCCACGCCGCCACGCAGCCACGATACCTCAACTTGTCGCTTCATGCATATTAACACCTGCCTTGAACAACAGAAACTCGCCGCTAATATACTGTAAAAGAGCAAATTCGAACCTTGCAGCAGTACAGATCGGTACTCACTGCCCCGGCTGCGGTGCACCATTCCAGCAATCGGATCCTTCGAAACCGGGTTTTCTGCCAGAATCAGAGCCGAAAGAACCGGTGAAACGGAAACGTAGCAACAAGACGCTGAGCAATGAGGAATACAGAGCGATCTTGAGCAATCTTGATCCTGAAACACGGGCGTTGCTTAACGAGGGGGCGGAGGAGGAGACAAAGGAAGGCGAAGAGCTCAAAGTCAAAGATACTGTAGAAGAAGCAGCAGCAGTGGAAGAAGAAGAAGAAGAAGAGAAGCGCGGATCAGAGCAAAAGATAGAGGATGTAGAGGAACCGCAACTGCAGCCGCGACGAGTATGCCAGCGATGTTTTCACTTGGAACATTACGGCAGCATCACCACCGATACCTCGCCAGAATTCTTGCGAGCAACTCAGCAGTACGGATCATTGGATTTTTTGAGGACGAAGAGGAATCCGTTAATCGTCGCCATTCTGGATATCACAGATCTACCGTTCTCGCTCGGCCGACTACCGCAGCTGATCCGGGATAATCCATCTGCGCGCGTCATACTAGCATGCAACAAGGCTGATATATTACCACAGCAAGCGCTTCGTCACGAGCAACGGATTCGTGATTGGATCACGCAGCACGTCAAACACCTTGGCATGCCGACGAAGCAAATCCTGCACGTCGGGCTTGTGAGCGCCAAGAAAGGATGGGGCATCCCTGGTCTACTACGCCGCATAGCGCAGGAAAGGCTGCCTACTGACGACGTGTACTTGGTTGGATGCACCAACGTCGGCAAATCGGCCATCATCAACCAGATCATCTCAAAAGCAGTAACTCGCAAAGATATCAAAAACAAGTACAAGATTACAAGCTCCCCTGCACCCGGAACCACCATGGGCACTATCTGTATACCTATGCATGCGCTTGGAATCCACAATAACATTGAAGAAGAAGAACACGGCGGTAGCAGACGTCCGTTTACGAGAGAGCGCCATTTGATTGATACGCCGGGAATTATCAATGATCAGCAGCTTATCCATCTATTGCCATTCCATGACCAAAAGAAACTTTTGAAGCAGACAGAGTTGAAGCCAGTGACGTTTAGAGTAGAGCCAGGTAAAAAGAGAGGCCGTTGCTGATGAAAAGTTTTTACCAATTTCTGCCTGCGGCTAACCAAACCGCTGTCTTCAGGAAAATCGCTGCTGCTAAAACCGTTGGTGCGCATCGATGTCGTGGAAGCACCTACCCCGCTCTTGTTCACGCTCTTTACACCTCTCAACCCGCACATCACAAAAACCGAGAAACTCGACAAACAGCCACAGATTGGACATGCACCAAGCACCTCGCTTTTGGATCCTTCCGTGATTCGACTCGATAACCAGAAACCGATATCTGACCTGTTGATTGTGCGTGGAACGCACAGGTCGCATGCATCCGTTGATCTTGCATTTGCCAGCGTGGGCTGGATAGCCATTGTCGGCGAGTTTGAACGCGCTGCTCTCCGGATATGGCTGCCAGACCAGGTCGATCCTTTCAAGGCGTTCAGTGTACGCGACCCGCCGATGCTGCCATACGAGTACAAGGGTGTCATTCGTAAATTCTTTGGTGCAGGCGAACGGGCTCGCAAGTAATTTAGATAAAGTATTAAATGTACTTTAATTTATTCATTCAAGAAAGAAAAAAAAGCTTTATGCTTTCATTTTATTTATTTTTGCCATGTGTATATGCTTTTTTCTTACAATTCATACTTTAAAAGAACTTGCTCCTCGATGCGGCGGACAGGAGCATGCTTGCCGGTCCAAATCTCAAACTGCGCAAGCCCTTGCTCGATAAGCACTTCAATGCCTTCGACGCACGACCATCCAAACTTTTCAGCCTGGTTCAATAGCTTGGTGCGGCGCGGTTTGTAGGCCATGTCGCATACGATACCACGGATACCTCCGTACATCTTTTCAGGCAACTCGACGTTGCTGTCGGCTGGTACGGTGGACACAACGACGCCGGGTTCGATGGATGCACTTCCAAGTGATTCCAAGACAGTGACGTTGCAGAGGTGTGAGAATGCCTGCTGGAGTTCGTAAGCCTTGGATGTGGTGCGGTTCCAGAGGTAAATGTTCTTGACACCGAGCTTGTACAATGCGTACAATGCAGCGCGCGAAGTGCCTCCGCTGCCCAAGACAAGACCTTGCTCTGGCGGGTTGCTAGGGTCAAGCATCAACGCTTGCACGCGGCGCATGATTCCTCGATAATCCGTGTTTTCACCGATTAACCGACGTCTGCCATCCTCGTCGTAGCGAACAAAAACGGTGTTCACTGCGCCGATAATCTTTGCACTTTCCATAACCTCGTCGAGGTACTTCATGACAGCTAATTTGTGCGGGATTGTCACGGAAGCGCCGCCAAATTCAGGGTCGTTCAACAAGGCATCCTCGGCATATTCGACCATGTGGCATTCTAAAAGACCATACTTGTAAGGCAGGCCGAGCGCTTCAAAGCCAGTGTTGTGCAGGGTCGGGGACATGGAGTGCTGGATAGGTGTGCCAATAAGCCAGAACTTGCGAGAGGGGATCAAACCAGCAAGGTGGCGTGCGCGGTTAATCTCTGCAAGCGACAGCTGGCCCGGTGCTGCCTTTGTTGCCAATGCAGGATGCGTTATAGGTGTCAGGCAAGTGTTGAGAACGCGGGAAAGTTGGCCCAATGCACCCATGTTGATAGCAATGAGATCCTTGCCCTCTATTTTGCTTTGTCGGAATACTTCGAGTGCAATGTTATCTTGGACAGTCTTGGCGACACCGACGAGCTTGATGACATCGCCGTACTTATCTGCTGCTGCGTACTTGGCTTCCAAAGCCACGCTGCCCCAAGGTGTCTGCTGCTGCACGTCGTGCCAGGAAGCGATAATCTTGGAGTGGCCTTTGCTTTGTAAAAGCTGCTCGATGGTTTCTGGAGTCCAGCAAATCTCCACGTCTACGTATTCGCAGCCCCAACGAAGACCCCACTTGAGCAGCTCAAACATGCCTTGCTCGTCCTGATCTGAGAACGCGCCGCCTTGGCCCTTGCTTCGCACTGTGAAGATGACCGGTATAGACACGGCTCGACGCAGGATAGCCAGTTGTTCACCCACATATTCAATGTAGGACTTTAGTTCATCCGCCGGATTGTTATGCTCCAGCAAGTCAACGCGCAGTTCGACTGCATCGGCGCCCTCGCAAATCGTCTCCAATCTGTCAAAAGCCGACTCGAGGTTCTTGGCTGTTAGTGACACAAAGGTAGACGGTAAACCAGTTCTCGACTGGCTAATTTCAACCTGGTTTGTATCGCGGCCGGTGATAAAGTAAAGGAATCGTGCCAAGTCCTTTTTGATGGCAATCCACTCGATAGGTGATACCCATCCGTTTTCGACGAGGGATTTGGCGTATGCAACAAACTCATAGTTGCAAGTGTCTCGGTACCAGGACCGGCGTCGTTTCCAGACATTCAGCATGTCTTCGCCGTACATTGGGCGGGTCTTGTCGCAGCTCAGGTAGCTGACAACTTGGTTCAGGTCACGGACCAAGTGAAGCACCTTGCCTCCGTTTTTGCAGTGTTCCTTGAGCACGTTGCGCGACTCTGCAGTCTCAATGATGCCACCGCCGCACGATATCACATAGCCGCGTGCATACTCGGGGTTAGTCAAGAGCTGCTGCAAAGCTTCGGTTTCCTTGACTCTGAACTTGTCCCAGCCCCAGGTATTGATAAAGTCATAAATGGTGATCTTTTGTGTAGCTTCAAAGTACTGGTCGACGTCGATGAATTTGAATCCGAGAGTTTCTGCGGCGTGCTGTCCCAAGGTTGTCTTGCCAACACCGCGCATACCAATGATAACAATGGACTTCATGGGATCCATGGCAGATAACTGACCGCTTCGAGCACGGCCGAGCACGTTGCTGACTTTGCCGCGTTTAGGTCCCAAGTCGACACCGTTCAAACGCACACCCATCTTGTGCTCCAAATCGTCCCACCAAGTCGGCCATGTCTTTTCGACGCACTTTTTCTCTTGGATAACAGTGCCCTTTGGAACGACGCTTGCAAGGACAGAGAAACTCATGGCAACGCGGTGATCGTCGTAGCAGTGGATGCCTTCGGCGGGAGCCTTGAGCTCGCTGATTGGCTTACCGTGGATCTGGATACCATCCGGCAACTCGGATGCAATGACGCCTAACTTGGTAAGCTCGTGCACCATCGCTGCAATGCGGTTGCATTCCTTCACACGCTGGTTGGCAATGCCGGTGATGCGCGTAATGTTTTCACCGCCGTCTGGGTTTGATGTCACTGCCGCGAGGACAGTTGCGGTCAAGAAGGCGTCGGTCATGGTTTCCATATCAATGCTCGGCAGAGGTCGCAGTTGGCCGACGGGCGGACCGGTGACAGTTGTTGATGTTTCTGTTTGCTCGACTTTGCATCCCATGGGACGCAATACATCGACTGCAAAAGTGGCATCGCCCTGGAGAGAGCTGGAGCCAATGCTAGTGACGGTGCAGGTTGTGCCAGTAATGGCAGCGAGTGCGAGAGGATAAGTGGCCGAGCTGGCATCCGACTCGACGACGTACGTGGATGGGTTCTGAT
Organism: Rhizomucor pusillus; assembly: GCF_041956525.1. NCBI lineage: Eukaryota > Fungi > Mucoromycota > Mucoromycetes > Mucorales > Lichtheimiaceae > Rhizomucor > Rhizomucor pusillus. Next base: position 515,896 of record NW_027192144.1, on the reverse strand, counting down.
AAACGGATCTCTGGACTCTGTAAGTGTTGTTGGGCAAACGTTCTACTTTAGCCCCAAACGACTGCATCATGGCGATCGTCATGTCAATGTATGGCTGAGAAATGACCTGTCCACCGGTCAAGACGAGTTCAATGGGTTCGTTTGCATAGGGTGCGCACAAGAGGATAGCTGAGACGTATTGAGAAGAGATGGATGCAGACAATTCGATGCGTCCACCCTTGAAACCACCGGATGGGGTTACTGCAATTGGCAAGAAGCCGTCCTTCTCAATGGATTTGATCTGTGCGCCATTCGCCTTCAATGCTGTCAAGAGCGGAGCAATAGGTCGCTGCTTCATGCGTGCGTTGCCGGTCAAAACAGCTGCGGAGCGTTTGCAGCCTTCGTTGGAAGGGATCATGGTCAAGACAGCTGTCAAGAATCGAGAAGCAGTGCCTGCATTGCCGATATACAGCTCCTTGTCAGGCACGCGCAGTTTGCCAGCACCGCCGTGAACGACCAACGTATCACCGTTATCCTCCCACTCAAACTCAGCTGCACCCAAGTCCTGCAAGGCAGCAAGCATGAACTGTGTATCATCAGAATGCAGCAAGTTCTTGAGACGAACGGTGCCTTGACCTAGAGCAGAAATCAGGAGAGCTCGGTTTGAAATGGATTTCGATCCAGGTGTAGTGAGTGTAACTTCACCGCGAGGTCCCTGAGGCGATTCGGTCACTGGCATCACCATTTGCTCGGGAGCCAAGACCTTGTAGATAGCAGAGTCGGCAACGACAGATGCTCGCGGTTCAAGAGTCTTTCCGATGGCGGAAAGTAGCACAATGCGCTTCTTATCGCCTTGGTTCTTTTTGTCGACTTTCATAACTTGCATAATGTCGTCAATGTGGACGTGCATGTTGCCGATGCGTTCTTTGACTTTTTTGTCCTCAAGGGTGATGGGAAGGCCGTAAGAGCTGAGGCACCGAGCGAGTCGGCCAACTGCGACTTGGCTCAAGTGACCCAGGTTACGTGACAATTCGGCTTCCTTCATGATACCAATCGATACACATTCACCATGAAGCATCAATGGCGAAACGAGTGCTTCGATGCCGTGTCCGATGGAATGACCAAAGTTGAGCAAGCCACGCAGACCGCCTTCACGTTCGTCGTTGGTTACTACATGTGCTTTGACACGAGCTGATGCCAAAATAACATCAAGCAACAGTGTTTGAGCTTCCGTGCGAGTTTCCAGGTTGGCGCCTGTGTGGTGTGTATGGCGTGTAAGTCCTTTTTCCGGTCACTGCGGAACTGCTCGAGATCCTACCTTGCAAAGGAACATAAGTGCTACTGTTGAGTACAGCCTCGCGGATGGCATCTACGCCGTTCTCGAGTTTCACAAAATCCTCCTCGCTCCAAATGGCAGCTGTCTATACAAAATCATGAGTTCTCACATGACACACACGGTGATAGAAAGTTTTTTGACAAGTACTTTGACAACTTCAGCCATGCCATTGGCAAATTCTCGTTCAGGCAAGGATTGCAAAAAGACCATGTCCATAAAGATACGCTTTGGTTGCCAGAATGCACCGATCAAGTTCTTGCCTGCGGGCGTATCAATGGCCGTCTTGCCGCCAATGGAAGAATCGACCATGGCGAGCAACGTTGTGGGGATTTGGACAAACGGCACGCCGCGCATAAAAGTAGCAGCGACAAATCCGATAAGATCGCCAATGACACCACCGCCCATAGCCAAAAAGCAAGTGTCGCGTGTCACAGCGTTGGAAAGGAGCCAATCTTCAATTTCGTCCTTGGTTTGGCGCGACTTTGTCATTTCGCCTGGAGGCAGCACGCGAGTGAACAATCGAGGCACACTTGTTCCATTCTTCTCTGCAAGCTCGCGGCTCACTGCTTGGAAAGAGTCAACGTAGTTTTGCAAGTAGAGCTTGGCGAGGTTTGAATCGGTAACGAGGACGTAGTTGGAAGCTGGAATGCTGGTCAGGACATCGCGAATGATGTATTCGGTCAGGTGAAAACCCAGAATAATGGACTCGGAGCCAAGGATAGACACCTTGGAGACGTCCGGTTCCACCTTGGCAGCAGTCGCCATAGTTGTAAAGGTAAGGTTGGAAAGGAAGTGTGTGGCAGGCTGTGTCCTTCTGAGATTTTTTTCAGATTGATCTGCTGTGACTCACAGTTGGTTCACCATTGGTGAGACGCCAGACAGCCATTTTCATCCCCACGTTCTTTCCGAACCCATCAATTGCGCAGAAAATTATAGCTCTGAAAAGTCTAGAGCACGGTGCAAAGGAGAATACTACTACATCTTTACGGATCACTGAGAATAACGAAATTTTGCTTTCGATATTGGAAATGTTGGCAAATCATTACAGCTCGGTTGATGGCTCTCATATTTATACGTTGGCAGGATTGAAATGCCTGTATGCACATCCTCTCAAGCTGTCCATGATTTCATCTTACAATACATTATGCATTTTCACACTGCATGCATATTCTATTCGTCATTTACTTTCAGTTTCTGGATTTTTTATTCTTCTGCACTTTTCCTTCGTCTGGAACATTTGTTTCTATTGGTAACCCTTGCGGGAGACTGTTCTGTACCTGTGGTGAGCAAGAAATTGGTGATGGTGAAATACCAGGAACGCACAGAATGTACCGTGTCAAACGCAAGCACTTTACTCTAAGTACAGCAAGCCAAAAAGCGGAATAAAGCAGCCTGGCTGCTGTTTTGATAGCTGGCTGTCGTGTTACGAAGTTTGGCTAAAAGGTACCTTACTCTTGATGAGCTTTATACGCATTGGTCTTGACCTGAACTCCCTAGGTTGATGAGTCATTTTCCATACTGTGACAGGCTTCGTAGCACGTGGCATGGAACTTGAAAATCGTTAGCTGTAGCCTGTTTTGGATATGACCTACTAAAGTTCCAGGCTTCCTAGACTCTCTGCATTAGCATTGTATTTCAACGTATCATCACATCAGAGGGATGAGCCAGCTGCTCTTCGCAGGTTTCTGACAACATATGATATTTATTTGGACAAGGATGATAGATTACGAACAAGAACAATGTTACCGGAAATACTGTAATTAGAATTGTCAGTTTGTCAGTGTGCAGGCAAATGCAATTATTAAACTGAAAAATACATAAAGATCTCATTGATGCTCGAGAAAATTGCAGGTTGTTTTTCCAGAAAAAATGTCGTAAAAATAACTGTACAAGAATGCATATGCATGCAGCAGATGTAATGTTTTTTCTGTTGTTTAAAGACTTTGGGGGAATGATCCAGAGCAGCAAGTATAAACTCATTTCGCAATGTGTTACAAGTTTGCAAATTTGTTACACTTGCGCGTTCCTTGCACTCACGTCTGCTGCTGTGCACAGTGAGCGGGCGCTTTATTACTCGAGGGTTGTCCGGGATCTGGCGGCGAACTTGCGCAAAGTAATTTAGAAAAGTGAAAAGGAAAAATCAATTTTTCATGAATGGTATACGGCGGCGGCGGCAGCAGCAGCCGCCAAAAGTAGTGGCCAGTACAGTATAGGGGCACGTCGATCCAAATCAGTCGGTAAAAGGTTGTACAACTTGGGAACCAAAAAAATGAATCTAGCAAAGACCAGACCGATATAATGAGGCACAACCATATCCATTTTTGGATTTGAGTATGTACGTATATTTGTTATTGTCACGCCGCCAAGGAAAGAAAGACAAAGGTATAAACTGTTTACAATGGATCATGCGTGCGTTGGTGGAGACGAGACGATATCTGCGGTGTCTCGGATCAGGATACGCTTTAGGAACACAGCAGCAGTTTGCTGAGTGAGTGGTGTGGTTCATGTACCACAAGTGGCTGCGATGACGGAACTTAGCTTTCGATACGGTGATTGAAAATGTCCCCGGATCTTGCCAGGGTAAAGAAACCAATGACTTTTTCTTTCTTGGCAAATGTGCAAGAAAAGTAGGAGGAAAATAGAAGAATCAGTTGTTTACTGGGAAAGGACAGGGTCCTGCGGGAATAGCTCTTGGCTTTGACAGAGAAGGGATCGACCGAGGTCAGCTGGAGAAGGTGACACCAAGCAGCGGGCGGATTTTGTCATTCGTGGCACGGCGCTAAAAATAATCTCTATCTTCCTCACTTGCCCTGGCTGGCATCGTCTTTTTTGTTTCTTTCCCGATCTTTCACCCAACCACCCCTCTCCTCCTGCTAGGCTTAGACATCTAGCCAAAAGAGAAAAAGCCTATTTCTCTTTTTCTTCTTATATCATCCTAGACAAATCTATTTTCTCTTTCTCTTTCTTACCCCTTATTACCATTTACAATTATCGTCTTTCTCCCTTATATTTCCTTTTTACATATCCTAATTCATGGGCGACCTTGGAGACTCGCTCTTTAGAATATTTTCTTCGGTCCGCCTGGTCCAAGAGATCTCTCGTTCAGGAACAACAGCATCTGTGCAATCACCACCACCTGTCACCACTGCTGCTGTCGACATATCCAGGGACGCGCCACCATCGACGCTATCCTCAACCACTGCTCCCTCGAGCAACAACGTCGTCGTCGCCGATGACCAACGTTGCAATCACGAGCCACGAGATTCCCCCTCTTCACTCTCTTCCTCATTTAGCCACACACCCAACAACAACAACAACAACAACAACAATGTAGAGCAGCCTTCACAGCAAATTTCCTTTTTTCAGCAACAACAGCAAACCAATTCATACTGGTTACCGCACTCTGTTCAACCAATACCCTTTTCATTCAACAATTATACACCCGCAACGCCAAGTCTTCCTTTTTGGATGGCTTCCTATAATTACAACAAACCCGTAAGAGGAATACGCAGCTTGCTTCTCGGGAGATCGGCTGGTACCGTCGGTGCAACAACAACGTCAGCAACTGCAAATGCTGCTGCAACTTCGTCCACTACTACCAGTTCAGCTCGTGGCCACGCTCGCAAACACTCCAAGCACTATCGACGCATGCGCGCCTCCTCCAGAGCAGCAGCAGCTGCATCCGTGCGCACCAAGTCCTGGCGGATGCTTGACGAGAATTCCGAAAAGGAAAAATCGAAATCACAGAAACTGCTTTGTCTTTGGCCGTTGCCTGTTGTTACCCGCTACGTCATAGCTATCTCGATGATTGTATCGGCGCTCAACTGCATCGGCTTGATCCATGTTTTCTGCTCTGCTCCTTCCTACGTCATTCATCGGCTCGCCGTCGCAGATCTTTTACGCTCACCGTTCTTGTTTGACTGGTCACTGCATGGCGTCTTCATCTTCCTCTGGAATATCCTAATACTCGGGCTATTTGAAGAGTCTCTTACGCATATGCTCGGAGGCACTAGACGGTTTTTACATGTACTTGGCGGCATATTCCTGACTGTATGCACGCTGCGGCAAGGTCTTGGCTATTTATTCTCCAAGTCGACTGGCTGGGCTGTTCCTGTACTTTTTTTTAGTGATTCCGTTCACGAGTGCAACCAAGGTAAGATACCTTAAACCTTTTTGGATGCCCGGATACGAATTCTTACTTTATTTGACAGGCATCGCACCATTCCTTTTTGCGTTGCTTACTGTGCAGTCGCTCAGCATAGACGACAAGTATATTATGATATACGGTGACGAGGATGCCGGTCACAAATTGACCGTTCGCAAAGTGACGCTGCAGCTACTAATGTGCCTCGTCAACTACGTGTTCAAAAATATCCTCTGGTGGTCACTCACCGGCCTTTTAACCGGTTACCTCGCTGCTGTCGTTATAGAAACATGCCTTGTACGCGAACATCGCAGCACTTGGGATGATGAAAAGAGCCTCACCGATCGAGTGTTTGTCGATGGTTACTATGCGCAGCGTACACCTCTGTGGCGGTTGCTGTGGTCTGCGCTGAAAAAGGGCGCGATTGTACTCCTCGTTACACTACCGGCATTGCTACTTTTCAACACGTATTACTACATGCGCGAGGGGACTGTTGATCCTTCAGCGCTCAATATGCTGACCCAGGACCGCTACATGTTCTCCTTTGTCGTCATGACAGCTCCTCGACGAGGCGATCCGCCGCTGCTCTCGCAGACGATCGAGTCATATCTGGAAAACTGGCCTGTCGACCCAGAACCTGGATCGCTTTACAGCCGCTTGCAGATGCTTGTATACACGCATTTCAGTAACCACAGCCAGTACGACGCAGCGAAAGAACGCTTCTCGAATGATTTGCGAGGACAGAAATATATCAAATGGGTACGAGAGGACGGCAACGAAATGAACCAGCGGTTGCACGTTTCCAAGGCTCTCGATCTGGTATCAAGCAATTTTGAGAGCTCGTACATTGCATTGGTTGAGGATGATTTCCCGGTGTGTGGATCTAAAGAGTGGCACGAAATAGAGAATGTTATTTACGAAGCCAACATCAATGTCCCTGACCATTGTGGTGTATTCGTCGGTACGGGTGGAAGGTAAAACAAGAGATCTCGTCAATGCCGATAAAGATCTCTGGCTAACTTACCTTCGCCTTAGTGGAATATTTTTGAAACCTGATATTGCAAAGCTCGCATCGCGGTTACTTCTTGACTACGCGGACGTACCTCCAGATATTATAATCCAGCAATGTCTGCGAGGTGAACTGCCTGAATGCAGACAGTGCAGCCAATCCTTGGTAACAAGTAAAACATTGCTCATGTACCATATCGGATTCAATACCTCGACAAGTGTTAATCGCGTCTATAAGAAAGACGAGTTCCAGTGTGGCTGGCGACATCCCTTCGTAAGTGTGGTTGTTGCAAAACCAACTTTTGGCATTGTATAATCTAACATGCATGTTTGATGTTTTCTTTAGAATGGTGACCCCGCAGTCCATACTTTATAATATTTATATCTACCCACCATTTTCATCGTTTTTTCCCCCTATTACCCTGTTCCTTTGCATTCTTGTGCTATTTGTTTTTTCATCATTTCCACACAACATATTACTACTAATGTATCATTATAATCTCTCCCTGTACACTACTTTTTGTTTGCTTGTCAATTTCCCAACATTCATTCAAAGAAATTAAAATTGCACGAACCAAAGTAAACCTGTGTAGACGCTTTTTGGCATCACCCTAAGTCTTATTTTTTCTAGTATTACAGCAGTGTTCGGAGTGTGATAACTAGCAGCATCTGCCGTGGACTTTTACATTTAATTCAAACTGACGACATCTATTGACCCACACGACCGGAATTCTGTATGTTTCCACACTAGGTTAATTACACACATATCAATATTGGTGGTTCATAGTTTACAGCAACAATGTAGAAAAGCGATATATTCTAATGAATATGAAAGTTTATTTTCTTACAGGTTTTACCGGACACTCCTCCCTTCCGCCCTTTCTATGCTTCCCCAACTTTTTCCACATTCGCATGAAAAATTATCTGTTCTACCTGTAAACTGCTCTGCTATCTTCGACCATTTTTTCCTCACCTCCGACGCTGTCATTGATTCTATTGCTGGCTTGTCGCCGTTCTGATCCACGAATGGTTCAAACTTGACTGGGTAAGTTTAAGTCTCTCGCACGCTGCTTCTCTGCTTCTTCCTCCTCCATCGCAACCGCCTGAAGTTGTTCCTACAGTGATAATGACAGATTTAGCCATTTCTAACCTTGATAATCTTTCATATCTATATCAAAACTTACCATTGCTCGCTCGTTGTTTTCCATTTGATGGTTTATCCAGGCGACCTTATCCATGATGGCCAGCTGCATTTGTAAATTATAAATGATAGCCTCGCCGATATTGTTAGAAGCACTGCCTTCTTGTATTACTTCACTGTTCTCGTAATCTTCTTCATCGTCGGACAGTCTGTGTTCTTTGTATTTTGCCATTCTCTCATCCTCTTTTGAAGTATCATCAGTGTACTCTCGTCTGTATCCTGTCTGCATTCCTCGTAGTCTTCGTCGTCTGCTGGATCATCGGGGATCACCACTTCTTCTTCTGGACCAAGGAATGCGTAAAGGTCTGCTGTTACTGTCGCTAGTTGTTTGACTATATCGCTTCGACGACGTTTGACGCGTTCAGCACTGAGATTTGAGCGTTCCTCTTCTGCTGGTAGTGCGGCAATCAGCTACGTTACGCGATCGAGTCCCTGTTCGGGTGTCTCCTGGAGACAGTCGATCTTGCCGCTTGCGCTTCTCGGGTACTGGACGAGTTTGACTCGTGAAGGCAGTAGCTGTAGTACTTTGCGTACATTGAGCGTTTGCTATCGACTGTGAAGCAGTTCGATGAAGACTCTGCTGTTCGCACACAGTCGCGATTTCAGAAGGCGCTTGTGATTAAGTGCTATGAACAGCCATTGGCTTTTGGAAAAGCAGGCGGGGCAGAAAAAGGGACGAGAAAAATGGGACAATTTATTTTCATGCCGAACCTTCGACGACTTTTTCCAGGCCAGCTTCATCCCACTGGCGCTGGACCAACTCCAACTGGTGGAAAAGTTTACTAGTCTCCCAGTTGGCCATTTCCAATTGGAATCTACTCTTCCTCTTTGAGGAAAGGACCTTGACCTCTTCTACACAGGTCTTTGAGGCATCTACGCGGTGTCGCTCCATCTGCAAGGTAAACGTCAGTGTTACTACGCCTCGTTATCAAACCGTAAGATTTTATTACACACCTCCTTTTCCTGCTCTGGTGCGCACGATGGCATGGGCCGGGGAGGTTCTGTCACGTATGGGGGCGGGGCGGGAGGGTGATGGTAGCTGTGATAGTGAGGATGGCGTGCAGGAATCGGCGGCGGCGCGGACGCAGTCGAGTACCGCGACGGAGCTATTGCAGGAGAATCTGTGTCGTCCCGCAGCGGTGGTGCGCGAGAGATAGCAGCCGAGGACGAAGATGGTGAGCTGGACGCTGACGTATTAGATGCTGGAGGTGGAGGGACGTCTCTAGGCGGCGGAGGCCCGTGGTGCGGTGGCGGTGGCGGTGGCGGCCGTGAACCATAGCGAGAAGGTGGTGGTGGATAGGGTGAGTAAGGACGGATAGGAGATCGAGATCGTGACGATGCATATCCAGGTGATGGTCCACGGCTTCGCGACGACGGCGGTGGAGGTGGAGGAAGGCTGCTGCCGCTGCCGCTGCTGCCACCGCTGTTGTACGGATGAGGAAGATGATAAGGACTGGATGGCAGCGGCGGTGGTGGTGGGCCATAGGGTGACCGACGTTCGTACGGCGGCTCCCTTTGCACCGGTGAAATCGATCGTTGCGAATAGCTCGAAGCAGTCGAACGGCGATGATGATAGTAGCCACCGTATGACGGTCGCCGCGGGGAACCTTCGCGTGAAGAATGCGGTGAGGGCGAATGGATTCGCATTGGCGATCGGCGCGAAGGCGGATAGCCTCTAGGTTCCGGATACGGATCGTAGTATCGATCAGGAGGAGGCCGGCCGTAGCCATTGCTTCCAGGTCGTGGAGGTGAACGGGACGAACGTCGGTATGGATCAGCTGGCGAATATCGTCGGCTGCTGCCTATGCTGGATTCTCTGTAATCTCGCTCTGATCTGTAGCTTTCGCCTGGCCTATACGTATCCGATCGTGGCCGATCGTAATATCCCCTGTATCGCTCATCGTAGCCTCGGTATCGCTCCATGAGCTTGAATGAACTTGATTCAAAAAAGTTAAAACTCACCCAAGCCGAAGGGAAAACTGAGTTCAAGTCCTAGGTGAGCTCGTGACGGGCAGCAGTTGCCATATTCGTTGAGGCCTGAAACCTGTATCTCATCTTTCCACTGCATTTGCATCATTTACTAAAGCAATTGCTGGACTGCAGAAAAATACAAATGGACATTAATCTGGCATTAATCTATTAAGCTACACCTCTAAACCTGATGCTGACGAAACATGCACTAAAAACGAAAAGTAACAAATCATTGATGGGTGTCATTATCCTGTGAAGATTAAGTTCCAATAATGCATGCAACGAGGCATACTTTGCCTTCTGACGGTAACAAGAACCGCTAATTTTACAAATTGGCAGCATCTTGTCCTGGAAGATCTCCACAAGGTACTCATAAGGATACCAACTCCGCCACAGATGTATTTAGTTTGAAAGGCCTAGTTTGAAAGGCCTAGAATGATATACAGTTTAGCTTGCAAGCTGCGCGGTGACGATGTATTCCTGAATTGAAAGCAATTGCAAGAAGCGAACAGGAATATTTTACACTCTACAGCTATATCCTGGCTCGATAACAGCGAGTGCTTGAAATTCACGATAAATATAGCTCTTCAATGGAGGATGGTGCAACCTAGCGGGTTCTCCGAAAGTCCTTTTTTTTGCGCTGAAAGCTGACATAGGAAGAACGAGCGAATACATAACCTTTTTCCATTCCGTTCCTTCATCGTTTTTCTAACCATGAGCACACTTTCCTCCTTGCCTTCACGAGCCGCCGTCTTTTCGGTTGCGAGTGCGCTTCTTGCTGCTACAGCTGTCAAGGCCGCACCGCCGTTTGACCCGCAACAAACGCAACAAGATGACGAAGCAGAAAAAGAGAAAGAGGTGGTTGACGAGTTAGCCGAGGAATGGTCGTCTGAAAAGACCGGCGAAGAAGAAGAGGAGGAGCCATTTTCGGATGACGACGAAGGAGGGCTCGCAAATATTGATCAGACTGCTGCTAGCGACAGCAAGGACGAGGAAAATCAAGCCGACAGTATCTTTTTTGACTCGAAACAACAAAGCGATAAGCTGGAAGAACCTGTCGTCGAGGACGGAACGATGCCGACTGCCGAAGCTGGCGATGAAGTAGAGGAAGAAGAATCATTGCTGGATATCCCTGAGGAACCTGAGCAGCAACAGGATGATGGACCCTTCGAGGATAATCTGGATGACAGTAAAGTTGACGATTTCCTTGAACTTGGAAATGACGGTGAGGAAACATCGCCTGAAATCATGGGCAAGGAAAATTTGGATGTCCCAGAGGAGGCCGCCGATGCCACCATCGTTGACGATGAGATAATATCCAAGGATATCGAGGAAGAGCAGCAGGAGAGTTCTGAAGATCAAAGTGAAGAAGATGAGCTACCGGAAATGACGACTACAGATGACAATGTAATGCTCGATCAGGACTCATCGGATGAGAAGTTGCTGGATGCTGTTATCGAGGAAGAACCGAAGATATCAAGCATCGATAAGGAGTCAGAGATTGTGGATGACGAAGCTACGGAGGAATCCCAGGATGGTACCTTCACAGGCGATGGTGAAGAAAACACTGCTGGAACTGACATGCCTGTGGAGGATGCCTGGGACGAGGAGGAACAGGATAGCAACCAAGAGTCTAACGAAGAGGATAATGAAGATTTCCCAACAACTCAAGTCATTGACGAGGAAGAAGACAGCAAAGAGCCTGACAGTCTTCTTGATGACCAGACTGATGACAACCAACAAGAAATGGAGCTGACTATACCAACTTCCACAACAGATGAAGATGATGAGACTAGTGAATTCGTCTCTGCAAGTAAGGATACCAAGCAGGAAGAAGATAACGACTTTTTGGGGGTAGCAACAGCAGCGGACGAGACTCCCGATGAAGAAACAGAAGAAATCATTAATGACATTAACGAGAGCTTGGGAAAGGCACTGGATGCTTTCCAAGATGATCAAAAGACGCCGTTGCTTGAGGCACCTCCTACTCAAGAACCAGCTGCCATCCCATCTCACGACACCATCGGTTTCTTGATCGAAGAAGAAAATGACACAACGCAGCGCGACGCATCTGGATCGACACTCAATATGCTTCTTTTCTTTGCCATTTTCGCACTCATCCTATTTAAATTACCCAAGATCAAGGTATTTACCGTGGTATCTGTTTGCATTTGCAGGTTGTGCTAATTCGATGCAAAGCGTTTGCTTTCTTCCCGATCCCCTCACGATCAAACTCTTCCTGTAAGTTTGCATATATAGCGAAGAGAAAACTGTAGCATCAATGAACTGATTGGGTTTCTCACTTTTCACAGCAGCATCACACTCTCAGAAACAAAATGAGGGACTAGAGAGGAATTTTATTAGAATTTCGTCTCACCCTTTCTATCCTATGCATTACTACCATAATCTTGACCTGTACCTTTATACAAACGATTGTTTTCTTCTTTTTCTATATTGACTGGTATAATAATATATCATTCTTGCGCATGCTATTCGAATGGGATATGCTGGATAAATACGAACGGCCTAACGGCCAATAGAACTAATGGAATGCGTATGCTATTACTGATATGCAACGGATGATGATGATGATGATGCAGATTAGAGTTTCTTGTAGAGTCGTATAAAATATCGCATGTCTTGGATATCTATCGGAAACCGTAGGTTTTCAGGATGTCTACGTGTCACATGAGCATTTATGCTTGATAATATTTGCAAATGCATAAAAGAGACCGTACCTGTACCAGCGTGAATTTTCAGATAATACACACTCAAAGTCTTTAATAGCATCTAGGAGAGTATACAGCATGTAGGTCTTGCCGCCGACTTTGAGGTGTGAGAATGAGCCTGCTGATTCGACGACCTATGATTTTTTTTCAGAATAAATGAGAACAAAAGCATCAGAGATAGTCCTCACTTACCAGTAGATACGCTCCTTTCTTCATGTTCTTTACAAGAGTATCCACGAGCACCATGGCTTCTGATTTCTTGACAAACAGTTCGTTCATGACAAACATAAAAGTAATCAAGTCCGCCTTGGCAATTCGTTTTACTTGCTTTGCAGGGTCGCTAGGTGAAAGTATATCCTCGTGAATGTACTTAAACTCTAACTGAGCTGGAGAGATATGCCACGCAGAGCGAGCAGTTGCCTCGAAATTTGCTAATGTTTCTTGATAATCGCCAATATCTTGCATTGTCAGCTGGATCTGCTGTCTATCGGCGGGAACGCGAGTCATTGCAGCCATCAAGCTTACAAGTTCAGAGCCGCTTCCAGATCCAACTGCGTAAATCCTCACTTTGCGTGCAAGCAGTTTGGATATCTTTGGCATGCAGAATATCTCATAGTAGCAGAGCGCACGGCCGGGAACGTATGCAGCGCTGTAGACTTGAAGACTCTTTGCATCGGACGTGTGAAATATCCCCTCGTAATCTCGCTGAGCAAAATTGGCCTTTATACTTTGCAACGTGATACCAAAGTCGGATCTTTCAAACGTTTCTGCGCAGGCTGTCTGAATAACATTTAAAATATCTGCCATACGCAGCTGTCAGATAAACTCTTTCGACAACAGGTTCGCAAAAAAGAACTCACTTTGTTCCGGTGCACGCTCCAGTAAAAGCAATCGCTTTTTGTACGCTTTCCGATCATACTCGATCCTTTTTCCAGCTTGTTGTTCCGAACTTGATTTCGCATCCTCAAGCTTGACCTTGCTCAGTTTCTCGGTGACTTGATCCATTTGCCCTCCTGTTGTTTCGTTGATCAGTTGCCGCCAGAGGGTCTTGCTGTTCTATCCCCAAGCCACCCCTCCTCCCAAATTTCATGCAAGAGGTCCCGAATTTCAAGGAGCTCCTTTGTAAAGAATATGGTCACTGCAAAAGATGTAAGTTTAATTCATTAGGGGAATCGGTCAAGTAATGAAGGCTGAATTCGTCAGATCGAAGAGGAACGGAATCAGCTTTTAACAAACTGCAAAGGTCGAAAAGTGATTGGTGTAAAAACGGTACGTTGTTATAGTGAGATCAGTTTTGCCCGGTAGCAAAGAATCTGAACCACCCCTTCTCGCCCAGATCGCTGATGCAATGGTATTCGATGGACTCGAACCGCACCCGTACAAACGATACGAACGAGCTATTTTAAACAGGAAGCTGCTGGATGTAGAACGTTGGCACACGTATTTGATATTAGGTAGGATTACTTAGAAAATCTCTGGAAGACAATTACTCATTACATTCTATAGTATTTGAAGATGACTACAAAGTTGTTATTCACTTTGGACCAGATGGACGGTTTGAGGTAAAAAAAAAAGAAGAAAACCATGCGAAAGGATTTTTCAGGCCTATCTAATGCAAAAGGCAAATTTCCAGTATCAGACAGACTACGATGAACTTTCACTGTGGCCACCTCGAAATTGGCGGACGCACATCAAATTCGATGCAGAAAGTACAGACGATAAATCGTTGGAAATAGCATTAGTGGAAAGCAATCGTTGGGCAAGAGTATACACACGAAAAGGCGATCCTTACAACCATTGGCCTCTGGGCGAGAAAGACGGTCCTCAGCTAGCAACAGACATTGTAAAGAAGGAGAGATTCGGTGGAATAATGCAAAGAAAAGATATATCTGTTCGAAAGATCTTGGGAGGCCACTCTGAGATGTAAGTGGGAAAAATGTGTGTGTGGAACCCATCCATGGAACTTAGATTAAATGAATCGGTACTAGCAAATTGGAACCATGGGTGGCAGATGAAATATTGTACCAAGCTAGAATATGCCCATCTGATCATGGACCGATGTTTACCCCGGAAGAGGTCGACTTTCTGTACGAGAAATACGGCGAGATTGAGCGAATAGCAAGACAAGTCAACTATGATAAATCAAAATGCCCACACGAATTCATGGCGTACCAGAACACGCTCCACTTTGAACACAGTAACTTCCACATGATGAATATGCACAAAGTCAAACATCAACTGGTGAGAAAGGAGAAAATGCAATGTTAAAAAGGCTACAATTAACGAGCAGAGATATAGTTTGGTAAACAACTGTGTGCCTTTGTGTCAAGACTTCAGCCAACTCGAAGGGATTCTGAACTGAAAGATGATATCGCCGAACTCGCAAAGGAATTATATGAAAAGAAGATGAACCAAGCACCCAAGGGCATGATCAAGAAACGAGCTATACCCAAGTTGAGCCGCAAGAATCTGGAAGAATTAAAAGCATTGAAACATAAAAAGCGACTTAAGGCTGAGAACGGCAAGAGCGTTGCTGTCGAGCATGAAGAATTATCATCATCAGACGACGAATAAACCCGGCCCTCTCTACTACTATTTTTATCTTCAGTTGTTATTGTTGTTATTGTTGTTTGACAATAGTAATAACATGAATCGCGCTTTTTTGCTTGCTGTTGGGATCGCTTTACTGTCAATATACTATGCTCGCCGGAAAGCGCAAGCAAACAAGCGCTTGCGACAAGTGCCTGCACGAGGAGAGCGGGTGGTCATCGTCGGTTGCTCATCCGGGATTGGACGTGAGCTTGCACTGTGCTATGCCGCGCGTGGTGCCAAGCTAGCGCTGTTTGCAAGAAGAGCAGAGCTCATGAACAGTCTGAAGCAAGATTGCGAGGCTGCAGGATCTCCCATTGCTGTGGCTGTCGCAGGCGACGTTACCAGAACGGAGGATCTCGAGCGCTTGGTGGACGATACGCGACGAACCTTGGGAGGAGTCGATACGCTCATTTACTGCGCGGGCACGATATCTGTACGACTTTTCTTAGATGCTAGTGGAATCCAGGTTGAGCGCCAGCAGACAACGTTCAAAGTCATTACTCAAAGACCGGAGGGCGCGGGTGCCGTCTTGGATCAAGCACTGGACAAGATAAACAATGTGAACTACACGGCAGCTGTGCGCTGTGTGAGACTTTTCCTGCCGCTTTTGCTCGAGACTTCCAAGGCGCCAAACATTGTAGCTATTTCCTCGTTGGCTGGTAAGGTCGGTGCACCGACGCGATCGCTCTATGCGGGATCCAAACATGCACTGCACGGGTTTTTGGACTCGCTGCGCGTCGAGTTGCAGCCGCTGGGGGTCCACATTGGAGTTATTTGTCCGGGAACAGTCGAAACAAACCTCCGCAGCTCGGCTGTCGATTACAATCTCGGTACTGGAGAAGACGTCGCAGGATCGAAGAAAGGCAAGCTCAAGCCTCGACAAGTCGCCTTGGCAACCATCAATGCTTCTGACAGACGGGAACGAGAAGTATATATTCCTGCATGGATGGGTTACTCTGCCATCTGGGGCAAAATGTTAGCAAGTTCCTGGGTCGACTGGGTAGCTGCTCGGAAGTACAAACTCCCCTGAAATCATTCATTAAAAGAGAGAGAGAGATCATCCCCTATTTTTACACCTGTTTCCTTCCTTTTTCTTCCATTTTTTCTTTGTCTGTGATATATATATGCGTCTTCTGATTCTTCTACTGCTCTGTATCTTGCAAGTACGAGCGCAAGCACAAAGTGAACCATCGCAGATATCCGCCACGGCTGATGTCTCCTCCAGCAGTCCAACACCATCTGTTCGAGCTAGTGTTATTCCATCCGCATCATTAACGCCTTCTCCATCAACCACCGTTCTGACGCATTTCTCAGCATCAACTCGAAACTCGGCCAGCTCTTCCACGTTGTCTTCATTCCATCCCTCGCACACGGCACCGATCCCAGATGATACCGTTGGTGAACATGGTCCTCTCTATGTATCTTTGGCCGACAAGAGCGTCTCGTATCAGATCCTCTTGTGCATTTCCATGTCGTTCGTAGCATGCACCTTTATTCTGCTCAGTAATCGATAATGATAATAACTCTCCCTTGTCATCATACCAGTTTTGTTTGCAAACATCAACTGTTAGCTTTGAGGAAACTTTGAGTGAAAATTCCTATCATTGAATAGATAATTTGCTTTTTGGGAGTAAGACACTAGTGTGGTATTTATCAGGTCACTGTGAGGGAGCCCATCAAGCGGGATTGGGCAAGGATTTGAGTTTGACTGCAGCAGTTGCGATTGTTCCAGCGGTTCGTAACACTGGACCAATTGTTTCAAAGAGCGAACAAGGCACCAGCTGCAGCTGCTGTACTTTTTCTTTTCTGTAAGAAAGGGAGTGCAATAAATCCGACCTACGCGAGAGGGCACGATATACTCGGCAAAACACCTACAAGAGCTGCTTTGAACTACTTGACCTTGACCCTGGTACGGCTACAGAATACGCGACAACCCGCCATGGACCGGTGGCCCCTGAACGACACTGGGGATCCAACCGCAGGATTAACAAACGACGGTCGTTTGCTATGGGACCAAAGCCTTGATTCGCTACTTTTGCAAACAAACGTTAACGCTCCAGTGCCTAATCTTGCCGGCTCATTGACGCTGCAATCTATGCCTCAAAATCAGACAGAAGAACAGCTACAGATAAATGGAACCAGTCAAGGTAAACCGGTCGATGCAGTTAAATATAGCCATCGTCTAGTTTCATCTAACACTATACATCAACTTAGACGAAGTGCCACGTAAGCAAAAATACCCTGATGTGTCATCGGAACATAAAGTACAGCCCTCCACCACCGCCAACAATCCACAGCAGCAGCGAGATTGCATATCCAGGCCGCAGCTTCGTGTTCATGTCAAACAGCTGCAGCTATCCAAGGTTCCGAGCAGTATGCAACCACGTTTAGATCTAGTCGGCATTAAACGACTATGTATCGCTATACTGCGGAAAATGTGCATTTCTGTCACAATTGCTGAGCTTCCGGATATCGATCTGAATGCTGGATCCGACGCTGATTCGTATCTTGTACTTCCACCCAAAGCTATGCAGTTTGTAACGGCCATGATATTGGGGACGTCAGGAGACAAAGATGTCTCACTCACAGAGGGCTCACAAATATCAAATGGAGACCTGGCTGCGATGCAACGTCTGGTCACGTTGGTAATGAGATCAAGAGGTGTCACCTTTAATTCGGCTGCTCCTCAAGATATCATTATCTCAAATACCTCAACTATCAACTTGCCGCCGCTACCTCCTCAAGTTAATTGTCCGGCTGCAATGACTAACCTACTGGATATCACATTTGCATTACCGACATGTACCACCCGATTATTCCTACGTCTTTACCGTTTCATCCTTTGCATCTTACTCGCTTCACCGCACAGCGATCCGTTTGTACAACCAAATCCAATATCAACCCCTATTCACGGCCAGGTTACACAAGACATCCAAACAATGGATCTGTCAACTGTGGAAACGAAGATCTGGAGAGGCGTGTATACCACATTTTCAAAGTTCGAAAGCGACATACTCCTCATTAAGCACAATGCACAATCGATGTACGGGAACCAGAGTGATATACCCAAACGTGCCGAGAATCTCTATGCATTGTTCCGTAAAATCGTAACAAGTCTCAAGTGGCAAGCCATGTAAGTTAAAAAGCCAGTTTGTAATCGAGCTATGCCCATCTAACGGCGTTGTCTTTATTGCAAGGATGCCGCAAGTGGCTTCAAAGGACTTGGTTTTCAAACCATCAGAGCTATTACCAGAAGAGCTCTCCTTTCCCAGCATCTCTTCCTCAACGTAAGTATTCTTCTTAAATGTTGGTCATGTAGTAATCGAATGTATATACTAAGTGATGATCATAGTCCCATTTGTTTTGTACCAACAACGCCTCTCAATCATCTAATTCATCCTTCTCATCCAGATTATGCATATCACATCAAAAACTCTGCGATTTTCGAGCTAGTCTCACATATGAAGACGTCGCCATCCGATTGCTACGGTCCCTTACCACGCTTACATGTTGCCAGAAATCTCAGTACACTTCTGGACGATGCCTCGCCATCCACATTACTGGCGGTGTTTCACAATACCAGCATTGAATTCGTACGAAATAACACGCACAATGTTGTAACGGATGTATTGGTCTCTCTTATGCCTGGTCCAAGCGCGGTATATGGAACCGACGTAGACGGTAATAACTGTAATATTCAGAATGCAACCAAGGGTTTCTTGTTCGTACGACCGGTCTGTGTCATTGAAAAGATGAAATTCGCTATCAATGATCGTGTCAAGGAGCTGTGCTTCAACAACCTGTATTCCGTCGTACGAGTGGATACTCTCTGCAAACCTAGTGCTAGCCAGGATGCAGTGACGAGAAGGATTATTCTCAATATCCGCTCCATGGTTTCTAGTTATGTTGTTCGTGCATTCCATGCCACATCATCAAAGGCTGCAAAGAATAATGAAGGTATCACCACGAAGGATTCCGGCCAAATTCCAGGAAACAATGGATTGCAAGACGCTGCTATACCACCGACGATCAATCCAGCTCCTGGGATAAAGGTAGAGAAAAATGCACTTGTAAACAACAATGGCGTGTTGCCCCCAAATGTTATCAACGAGCTACTGAAGACTGCATGTGACCAAGGCAACCATGCACAAATAGCACCCATCCGATCGTATTCGGCGGTACCATCAAATGACTCGAAAAATATCGAAACCAAAATCTTTGTTGCGCAATCCGACCTTTCGGTATCTACGGCTACCGAAACGAAGCAGGCTATCAATGTTCACAACAGCGGGTCAACCCAAAATACCTCCGCTAACGTCTTGAAACGATCGACGAGTGGTCCTGGCGATGATCAGATTGCAGTATCTGTCAAAAAGATCAAAACCGAGCATTCCTTGGCTGTGCCAGATCAAACTAGTCCCAAGGCAGAGGCGACAGTTCTAGGTAGCCCGGATACAAAATTCAAGGCCATCCAGGAAGCAACACCCGATAGTCCCCCTCCACCTAGCAAGCCTGTTGTTATTCCAGAAGATACTCTGCCAGCTCCAACGGAGAACAGTGGAAAAGAAATCGATCACGATGTATGGCGGAGGTTGTTCAAAGGTATTAATGTCTTTGTAAATCGATGGTATATCATTCTAATTCCTTTTCCTCTAGCATGTCGCATGAAAGGCGTGGCGGTGCGAAATATTTCAGAGAAATATGCAGATCTGAATTGGGCAGCACCAGATTCTGAAGGGTTCTTTAAACAAGTATATTTTTGGGACGACGTTGTGATACAATTGTTCAGACAAATGACAATGTATCAGCGAGTGACCGAAGTAGCTTGTCTAATGTAAGTTATTGCTTGAAATAATACAAGACTGTGAGAAAAAAGAGGACAAAACTTGACAGCTCTCTTGTTTTCGTTAGGAAACTACGTAATTTACCGCACATGGCGCAACTTGTCGAGGTCTTGTATAACGACAACGGCGACGTAGTTGGTCTTTCTGTTGAACGATATCAGACAACATTGAAGCAATTTGCACACGCACATTCACACCATCGTCTGACAGCTCATCAGAAACGGTCTATTATCGAACAAATGCTCGTATGCATGAAATCGATCCACGAGGCTGGCCTTGCACACCGAGATCTATCTGAAGTCAACTTTATGGTGAATGCCTTGGATCGGAGGCTTCCTGATGGTAGCCAGGATGTGCATCTATATCTAATTGATTTTGGCAAATCGCTGTTTTGCAACGCCGATGATATGCGAGAATGGTTTGTGGATGTTAAACGAGAGGCTGGAGAATATCAAGGCGATGTTGTACCTGAAACCAAGGAAGAACTCGAGGAATGGTGCCAAACGTTGCCGTGGGTTAAGGGAAAACCGGACCACGGATATCGGATGTACAGGTAAGATTTCATAAGGTTACAAAGAAATAAAATGCAGTGCAGCTAAGCAGCGAAAAAATTTGAAGATCAATTCAGACTTTACCGAAAGCACGCAAGGATGACAAGATTCTTCCTTGGCTCATTCATCCGCAGGCAGAGGATATGTATTCCATAGCGGTCATGATCTGGAAAATCTTTGCAGAAACTGAGCCATGGCAAGGAATCCTTGATACTGATCTGCAAGGCCTACGGTTTGTTGTCCAGGACGACTATCGAATTCAAAAAGCCGTGGAACGAGAGATACACGGGCCTGTCAGCCAGGAGTTTGTGCTGAAATGTTTAAAAACACAACCGCAGGACCGTGCCACTGCTGCGCAGATGCTTGAATGGTTCCTGCAAGAAGATATTAAAGCGAATCTTGTTCAAGAATGGAAGACATATTCCTCTACCACCAGATCCTCCCGCTCTCATCGTCGACGATAGATGGAAGGGGGAAAACCATTATTTCACTGTATCATATTTATGTACATGCGTTTTAATAATGAATACCAAAAGTCACTATCGATAAAGAACCAGACTTGACCATCCCATCTCTCGATCGTCCCAGTCTACACCGTGAAGTTGGATCATGATGCCTCCTTTCTTTTGCTTATTATTTAGGTCTTCAAAGTAGTATTCTATCCAGCAAGGCAAATGCGTCTTGCCACCTCCACCTTTTCGATCGGGCTCACCAAGCTGGCTGACAATTTCATGCGCCTGCGTGGATGGCTGCAACCCATACGGCAATGTCTTGCCGACAAACGGCTTGAATCCGTCCCGCGTGTGCCCGTTGTATATATCAATCGAGTCGAGCTTAAGTGTATCATCGTTGCCTTTAGTTTCAGGCACAAAGCAGAGCGATACGCCCAGCGACTTGTACGAATGGTAGGTGCAATCAGGGAATTGCTTAACAGCAGGCTCGGGAAGTTGCACTTTAGCCTCGTTCGTGATTTGCTCCAGGTATGCCTTGAGTTCGGGCGATCCCGGAGCAGCAGTTCCTAGCAGTGACAATGGCTCGAACCGAGGTGCCTTGACTGGCATGGAGCAGGTGGCCGTGCGTCGCGACACGCGAAATAAAAGAAAAATGCAGAAAGAGCCGAAGGGCGCATTCTCTTCCTCTTTCTCCGCTATGCCATGGAGTCTCCTCAGCAGGTACCAATCTCGCTAGATCTCAGCGACTTGGAGAGCCAGCATGCCATGGACCTTGACACGTCGCCCAACAAAACCGGATCACACGGAGCAGAAGCTGCTGAAACAGGTAACTCTTTCGTTCGTAGCAGCAACAATTTAGCCGGATCACTAATGTAAACATATATGATTCATAGAAGCCGCAGCTCTTCTGAGAGCTCCGTTGTTGGACGGCGACGATGATAATAACAACAGTGAAAGCGTGTCGAATTCTTTGGCACGTCCAAAGTCTTCCCCACCTCTCCGCCGTACCTTTCGACCGCGCAAAGATATCCAGCTAAAACCTTTCACGCTTGAAAATTTAAAGTACACCGCGCTGGTGCGACGCTCTAAATACGACGAGTTACTGAATACCCAGCAACCGCAGGTTCACGACGAGGCAAGGGGAACGCATAGCCGTGAGCGTGATGTGAATCTGGTGCAGCGGCAGCAGCAAAAGCGTGCCAAAGAGTCATCTAGTAAAAAAGCTCAAAAGCGACAAAGACGAACAGCAGAAGCGGCAGTACCTATCACTTCGCGAATCTGGCCGTCTGGCGCCACGACCAAACGCGTCAGCCGTGTCTATGGCAGGAGAAACAAAAGACAAAAGAGGAGTGCTAGAGCTCTACCTGTCCGTCGTCGTGCGTCTATCCGCGCTGCTGCGAAACCATTTGCAAAAAATGCTATGCAAACGGAGACTGTAGATACCCAGCAACTTATGAAAGAATCGTTCAAGCAGTTGTTTCCCGACCTGTTCAGCGAAGGCGAAGATGAAGATAACGAGGGGCAAGAAGCATTCGATGGTATGTTACACTGATTTGCATCTGTGCATACTTTTACTCTAACCGCCGTAACCATAGAATCGGATCCTGAAGAATCGCCTATCGTGCATCACCGTCTGCAGAAACGAAAATGGGCACAGCTAAACAGCGATGACGAGGGTTCAGACGATAATGCGGATAGCGGTGGCAACTTTGACATATTTGATTTTCCATCGTCGCCTGCACAGTCGCTGAATATGTCTAGCGCTTCGTCAAATTACATTTCTATACACGATGATGACAACAACGACAACGATGAATTCGAGATCCCGCCGCTGATACCACCACATATGCAGCCGAAACGAAGAAGAAGAAATGCTGTAGAGGAATTAAGGCGTCGAGATGGACAGCCGAAGAGGGTGCGAAAGCCACGGCCAGCAAACGAATTTGAAAACTTTATTGTCGAAGATGAAAACGATTCTAAAAGACAAACGGCCCAGGGCAACCGGAAAAGACCCAGGACACTTAAAGGTGTTCTTCCTTTCTCGTTTGCAAAGGTGGCAAAGGAAAACGAAAATGCAACGTCGCAACGATCCAAACGGCATGCTGTTCAGAAGAGACAAACGGGCGAGGATGTGGCGCGTCAACCTTCTTCTCCTCCTAGCTCACCGCGACGACCGTTATCGAACGTTGATCTAAATATCTTTGATTCACCGCAACATCCATCCATGACGAAATTATCACCAATTCATCGCCAAGAGTCAATGGATGTATCACCAAAACAAGTATCGTCAGCCTCAAAGAACTTGCAATTATCACTTAATCGATTCAAGAATGTGCGACAAACCAAACTTTTAGCACCAGAGCACGAGTATCAACATTCACATTCCCGCCGTGCTGCTGCAGAAACAACAATGCCAAGAAGGAGGGGACGGAGTGATCGCATTGAATCATACTTTGCACGCGCAGCGGCGGCGGCAGCAGCAGCAGCAGCATCAACAAAACCTACAGCGCCGACGACGAGAAAGCCAATCCATGTGCATCGAGCGAGCACAGTAAGGCAGCGTCCGAAACGACGGAGAGTAGCAGCCGCTGTAAATCCGGTTTTCATTGCTCCGCGTCGTGTCTTTCCATTGCAGTACCAGTGGCAAACTAAAGCACCTGTTGATCCGCAGTTTCGATTACAGCGCGTTCAAGAGTACCTTGAGGACCAAGTTAACAACATGCCTATTGTCATAAACGATGATGATGAAAATGCCATTGAGCATGACGATGAAGATACTGAATACGAGGATATTATTGAGGACGAAGAAAGCAACATTGATCATCAAGATAATCCAACATCTATACCCACATCTGCGGAACCTGCGACGTACGATTACAAACGAGATCTAAGAACCATCGAACCCAAAGACCTTTTTCCTGGATCGGTTCTTCCGGATACCATCTACATACAGAAGGGATTCTTGGCTCACCTGGTCAACGGAAAACCGGTAAAGCTTCCCAGTTTGACATTTGCGACTGTCTTTGGAAGGAACGTGGATCTGACAGACGCTGGATCGCATGTATCAAAAAAGTTCAAGCCGCTGTTTATGTTAGCGTTCAAGCATCTAGCGAATCTCTTTGATGAATTGGGTCCTGTACCGGAGGATGCCACGATGCTTGCATTTTATGACTTTGTGTCGTGGTCACTGCATACATGGTTGCCTACTCTTCGAGGAAGAGAGCTGAGACTGGCAAGAGCATTCTTTGCAAAGGAGATCGAATGTCTGTGCGAACGCATGTTGGTCATGTCGAATTTCAAAGATCGGCCGCCGACAGATAACAAATCGAGGACGAAGCTTTTGATAACACTGTTGCTGTACACGATGGACTGGTCGTACTGCCTGGATCGAGCACCCGGAGGAAGCATGGAGATGAATTCGTGGTGTCGCAAAGAATTATGCGCGAAACGGTTACTTTGGATACTGTTTTGGATGGGACCTGATCAAGCGGATATCGACCAAAAAATCGTGCATATACATGCAGAGAACGCGCTCGTTGTTGAAGCATGGGTGTGCTTGATCCAGTTATACGGCAACGTAGATGGCAAGGATATCAACGACAAGTGCGATCATTTGCTCGAGACACCGCTGTGGGCCTTCCTTGGCGACCTGATTATCCACGAATATGGCAAGACGTTGGAAGCCGTGCGAATTGCAAAGCAGTGGGCCCGCCAAATCAAGACGCTCCTGCTGTTCGACTCGGAGGGTATGGTCTTTGCGTTGTGAAATGTCGTCATGTATGTTTCACTCAGAAAAACAACCAATAAAAATACCTGCGCGATTTTCTTTCGTCCTTCCTATTCCTTCCTATCCCTTTTCTTTCCCACATTCTCTTATACATAACTGATGGTGGATTTCCAGCCGACAACAACAACGAAAACGGCGTCGAATTGGCCGCGAGGAAACCACGTCGATGAGGATAGCAGAATCCCGCATGAAATCCTGGCGAGTTTGCAACACCATCCGCTGTTCCAGCGCTCAGCTAGCCGTGAATTTTTCGAGGAGGTAGCATGCAGCATGACGCTGCGCACGTTTGCGCCTAGAGATATTATCATTGTCATGGGCGAGTCAGCCAAGGCGATGTTTTTTTTGCTTCGCGGAGTAGTCGATGTATGCTCGGCAGATTTCGAGCGGGTGTACGCGACGCTGGAAGAGAGAGGGCAGTGCTTTGGGGAAATTGGTATTTTGTACTCGATACCGCGCACAGCGACTGTGGTGGCGCGAACAAAGTGCATGGTGGCGGCGCTCACAGCAGACAAGGTAGCAGCGCTGCTGCCAAAGTACCCAGATATCGAGCAGCAGCTGCGCTTTGAAGCTCAAGAACGACTCGCCGTCCTGCGCAAATTCAACAGCGAGCACCAAGATATGGAAACTTTTGCCAGCACCAGCGCACGAGAATTACTGCAAAGGGTGAGTTGGACATCAATGTAGCAGTAACAATAAAATAAGAGTCAATGTATAAATATGTTTTTCCTTTGCTGTTGTTTGTTGTGCAATCGGCACTAATCCGAGGATTTAATTAATTGTTTCCAGGTGCCATTTTTCGAAAATTGCCCGGAAGATTTTCTCCATCAAGTATCTCTCCATGTACAGCCAAGAACCTATCCTCCCAATACCACGCTTGTTCGAAAGGGGGATATCGGTTTCGAGTTGTTCTTTATAATTGATGGTATATATAAGACCATTGGATGAACAATAATGGAATTGGTTATGCATTGATGTTACGATGCTTTTAGGAACCGTCGAGGTGACAACAGGCCACGATAATAACAATGTATCCGTTACCAGGCTCGGATCAGGCGATTTCTTTGGCGAGATTGCAATTTTACTTGATGTCCCAAGAACAGCAAACGTCCGGTCTATTACTCCTCTCAAAGTCCTGGTCCTCAGTCGAACGGATTTTCTGGGCGCTTGCAATACTTATCCGCACTTGGCTGCCCATTTCACAAACATGGCGGATGAAGCGTACCAAGCACAGAGGATGCAGGTAAATTACCATTTTGTGGCAAATTTTATACATATATCCTTAATATCAGTCTGCTGCTGCAAGGATGATGTAAGAATGATAAATACACCAAGAGATACAATTACAGGTGGGAGAAAAATAGATAGAGTTTGTCATGCCTTCATCTCGCTAATGCAATAATGTACGCACAGAGGGAATAACTGCGACGTATGTCCCCGCGACAGATCAGCACTACGGCGAACAGCTATCACCCATCGAGGCGAACAGCGTATGCAGCACTACGAGTGACCAGGATCCCACTTTGCCGGCAACAGTGAGGACTCTGCGCACGAACGAGACCAGGCCGCGTCGACCGAGCATCGCTGTCTGGTCCGACCCCTCCCTTCTTTCTGTCTCGGAGCCCAACAAGGCACGAAGGCGTTCCTCCCCGCAAACTTCACTACTCGATGAAGCAGCAGCGGGAGACGAAACAGCAGTCATGCTGGTAGACACAGACAAGGCAAAGAAAGAAGCGACAGCAGCGCTGACCGACCGTCTATCCTGCTTGAATACAAAGTTACTGCAGCGCATTGCGAGTTATCTCGATTTTGCGAGCACAGTGCAACTTGCCGCGTGCAGCAAGACACTAGAATCCCTTGTTAGAAACAACGCCGAGATACTGAGCACTGTTGATTTAAGTACACGCAACAAACGGATTACGGACGATACGATAGAGATGATTGTTGAGGATATTGTTGGTCCACATGTGCGCTCGCTATCGCTTTCCCACTGCTACTATGTCACAGACAGAGGATTGGCAATTATCGCTGAACAGTGTCCACAGCTGGAAACATTGGATCTCAACTCGTGCTGGCTCATCACCGATGCATCCTTGAGCAAACTCGGGCAGCACTGTCCACGTCTTACATGCATCAATTTATCAAACTGTCGAAAAATCACAGACGCTGGAATCTCGAGTCTTTTGCAACTAAAAGCATCGCAACCATCTCTGGGTCTCACGGAACTATGTTTATCCTATTGCAAGAATATCACCAACAGAACGATGCACGCGCTCGCTGAACACAGCACGAAAACCTTGACGCTGCTGAACATTCAGCGCTGCACAAAAGTAACAGACGATGCGTTTGAGGATTGGGCGCAAACGGGCGTGTTTACAAATTTGCGCGAGCTCATACTTACTGACTGCAGTTTTCTCTCGGACAAGGCAATCGCTATGCTCATCAAGGCAGCACCGAACCTAGAGCGGCTGTGTATCAACTTTTGCTGCGCGCTAAGCGACTCGGCAGTAGAGGATCTCGCCACGCTGAAACGTCTGCGAGAACTTGATGTGAGCTTTTGCGGCGCAGCCGTGTCGGACGCATCCGTTGGTGTCTTGCTCAAGGAACGAGCAGATACTTTGGAGTATTTAAATATACGAGGCTGCATGCGCGTGTCGGGTGCAGGAATCATGGCAGCCATCGAGCCGGCTTTCTTGCATACACTTAACGTTAGCCAGTGCCTCGGAGTCAGCACCCAAGAGCTATCTTGCTTGTCTGGCTCAGCACATATACAGAATCCCGTGGCCTAAAGTAACAATAATTGTTTGTTGTATGCACTGTTCACTATTGTTATGTTATGGTTCCTTATTATTATTATTGGCATTAAATGAGGCTCTCTTTCTTTCTCCTGTTATTGTTACAACAATATGCCTTATACACACGACGATGATGGGAGGAATAATAAATGGTTTCTTCACTGCTGGTGATCTGCAAGTGCCGTGTTCATCTGCTCCAAGAGCGTGGGGTCTACTTTGGATAGATACATTTCCTGGAACTGGACCCCTCCTCCAGCATTGCGCTCGCATTCTGCAAACAGGTGCCGCAGCACTGCAGCCAGGTCGCTTGTGTAAACTGGATCGTTCGTTCGAAGTTCCATGCGCCGGTCCTTCTCTGCTGATACATCCAGCTCGGCAAGATCGCCTTGCATGTCAGCTTCGTCATACAAAAACGCGCTGCAAAAAGGATCGAATGTTAGGTGGTATATATTGGATATTTGCTCTCTACAACTTACTCTTCCTCTGCATTTCTGATTTCAGCTAGCACGTCTGTCCAGACGGCCATGAGACTCGGCAGCTTGTTTAGCATGACAGGGTCCTGCGTCGCAAGCAAGTTGGCCAGCGCAAGGGCCGTGAGTTTTCTTGCACGAGGATGGCCAATAGTATCGAACTTTTTTAGATGATTAGACATGCAAGGTAGTTAGTCAAAAGGCGAAGGATTCAACTTATACTTTACCTTATCCAGCCACTTGTCAAGGAACGTGTCGAGAAAATCGGTACCTGGCGCAACCTGCTGACCTGCTAAACGTAAAAAGTTCACGAGATAGCCGGCGTCACACACAGCTAGCCGTGACAAGATGCCCATGTAAGACATGAAAGCGTAGACAGGAAGCTGGTGGGGATGGAAAAGAATACGGTGAATTACATGTACTTTTTTCTTTTTTGGCTTTCTAAACATTTCGTTTTTTCTTGTTTTTTACCTGATTTTGAACAAAAACGTTGAGCACGTTTCCAAGAAGACCAGACTGCAACAGCATGTCACCGTAGGTTTGCACCGGGCATGCCTGCAAAGTGACTTCAACTGTATGCGACACAGTCGCTGCTGCATTTTCGTTATTGCTGCCGACATAGCTGGCCAAACCAGCAAACAAGGACGGTCCGAATTGCTAAAAAGAAAAAAAAAGACGGTGAGTTTGATGACTAGGACTAGGTTTTACGCGCAAGAAATACTTGCCTGCAGCACTGATTGAGGATCGAGCAGAATGTAGCTTTCGATAATCTTTAGGACTTTGCGCAAACTTTCGTTATCGTAGTCCAACAAAGTGATGGCGGAGGGAACGAGGGATTGAAGCTGAGGATTGCTTGCTGGAGCAGTCTGCAGAATTGTCCACCAAAGATCCAATGCATCTTCTAATAGATAGACGTGCGCTTTCTGCGAGCATTGTCATTACGTATAAGCAGAATGTTCCTATGAACTAATCCTATGACTTACATTATTGCGGTCCACAGCGTACTGGATGATAGGCAAGAATAGCTGCTGCAAACTTGTCGATTGTTCCTGCAGAATCTGTATACATCGAAAAATGAGTGACTGTCGTTAATTTTACATGCAATATTTGACAACATACACCGGCGATTTTTGTGAACGTAACGACAAGCGCAGATTGGAACAAGGGTTCTTCTTCAGCACGACTCCAATAAGGTACAAGAATTTCAATGATTCTCGGGGCATGCGGTACCATCTATTACACAATAGAACATGAGTACTGTCATCGTCGCCAACAAAATTATCCACCACCGACGATAACTTACGTGCTCGCCAGTGCGGTCAATGACAGCATTCAAGTCAGCCACGAGCTTCATGATTGTATCTGTTTCCTCGACCTCGCTCAAAAGCTTCAAGACTTGATCCATTGCCATTCCCAAGAAAGGCAGCAAAATGCTAATTTCAAAGTCCCAGTCATCGATGGCTGCCTTCAAGCTATGAGCTGCTGTCAGCCGTACAACCATATCTGATTCGTTGCTAAGCAGATCCAAAAGGCCTTGATATATCGCCACGCGCGTGTCTGCGCTGATTCCAACATCCACCCATTTACCGAGCAACCAGGCAATTCGGCGACGCAAGATTCGGAAGCTAAGCAATAGTTAAAGAGTCTATACATTTTACCATTTTTGTGATTAGACGCCCGTACCTGGGTTCCTTGTTGGCTATTTCTGGGATGAGTCTGTTTGCAACGAATACTTCGAAATCCAGACGACCATAGATAGACTGTACACCCAATCCAACGGCTGCGTAGACCGCATCTTTGAACAGCAATTCGTGGTAGCTCGATACATCTAAGGATGATGACAAGAACCATGAGATTCCGGAGCTCTTTTTAGGTCAGGCACAGACTTGCCACCACTTACTGGCTACTTTGTCCACAAGATCAAGGATGATCGGGCACAGCTGGTCTCTATACTGGTTTAGCAGGCTAACCAGAGTCATCTCAGCGCACGGCTAAATAGATAGGAAAAAAAGGGGCCTATTACTATTACTGTGATATGGTTTTTTCGACAGAACATGAATTTTTTTACCCGAAGTTCGAATTCCCAGTTCTCGGATTCGACGGTGCCGGCCCAGCCTTCTGGATCCTCCTCCCATTTTTCCAAGTCGCTTGGCGACAACAGCATGTATTTAGATATAAGCGTCTCAATGCACGAGTTGATAAATTCGTCGGTCAAGAACCGGTTGCGCATGATACTGCGCGCTTCGTCTGCAAGCACTTTTTCCTCGTCTGTAACAGACAACAAATCCGACGCTGCAAAGTGCTCATGTTATGAATATGAAACTTGCAAGATTGTTGATTACACCACTTACTGCTGGAATCCGTGCTTAATCCAAAGTTTCTGATGGTATCTTTTATAAGAAGCATTCCTTGGAGCAAAAATTGCTCGTAAATGGATATATTCATAGGTTCGCCTATCATACAGTTATAATTTAGATTGGATGAGGAGTTAAACATAACCACATCGTTTTCTACATGCCTGGTTTGTAACGTTCATTGATGCGATTTCCTTCTTGTAATATGCAATGCCAGTAAAATGCAAGGATATCAGGCCATGCAGGGCACACAGCGCACGAAACTGGATGTGCTTTTTGTAACGCCAGATACAGCGCCCCGTGCTCATCAATCAGATTCTCCAAACTTTCCAGCAATGCACATTGTTGCGGAACCGTTGCACCTGATATAGAAATGTGTGTGGTTGGAATACAAAGATATTGGCTGCATAGGTTTAAGGGCAGGATACATACGTTGTTGCAACAGTTCCTGAATATGGATTTTGCTCATCTCGATGAACTTTTTGGTCTCATCATACTTGTGTACGTCTCGGATACCATTGACAAGCAAGATGCGCAGGCATTTAACGCACATTGTAGCAATATTGAGCTCAAGCGAGAGGCTTTCTGTCGAATTTATCGATGCGGACAGTTTGGATAATTCTTGGATTGTAGATTTGGTATAAATAACGTATGCATTGGCGGCGGTCTGAAACACGCGAGGTGCAACTTCTGCAAACTGTTTTCTTGCTGCTGAAAGTGGTCGCGAGCTGAGACCAAGCAAGACCTCGTACAGCATCTCAAACGCTCGATCGTGCACGATTTTAATTTCCTGGTCGTTTGTGGTATCGGGCGCTTCCACAGACTGTACGAGTTGAGGTAGAACATCCGGCCTGGAAGGTGATAGATTAGAGACAGATATATCCTCAGCTACATAGAAAACTAACCAGTCTCTGGGATAATCCATGCGTGCAATTCTCGATGCAATCACTGCATTCTGTGCTGTAAGCTAAAGATCATCGGTTACTGCGGTTCTAAATTAGATGGATGGCGAATATCACTGTACCTTCTTGCTCGGTTCTTTCAGAAATCCTACTAAGCGTGTCCGGATCGCATTCTTTTCGTCTGGATGTATAGGACTAGGTTGATGAATTTGAATGAGAAATCAAAAATGTGACATTTTCTATTTTTTTTTTTTAATCTAACACATACTGCTTTGCAGTCTTTCTCCAGAACCGCTCAACTCCATTCTTGAGATAAATGCCTCCTAGAAATCGAACATCGTGATCGACAGACGGATCGTAGAATATGTCCTGGGCGATCGATCGCGTTAGAAAAGATCAAATGCCTATTGTCGCTCGTATGCTACCTGCAGCGCGGCGAAAAAGTGAGGCTCGTTCTCCCATTGTTTCAGTTGCTCCTCGGCTCGTCGCATTCTGACATAGTCTTGCGACGCTGCCTCCTGAAGAGCAGCCAGTAATTGCGATCGTGCATCCGCCATGTGTCAAGAAAACCCAAATAGTACAAGCTGAGTTTTGGCGCCAGAAAATGGGCGAAAGGACGTTCCCAGCAGTGTCCTACACAGCTGTATCTCGGTGAACTATCGCAATAGATGAGTGTTGTCATATTCCAAAATTGCGTATCTTTCTCCATAGGAAGCGCAAATATGGGCATAGATTTTTCATCATTATTCTGCGTCGCTTCTGTTGGATCCATTTTACTTAAGTTTTTGCTTTCTGAGATTCGTATTGTACTATTGCAGATTGTTTTAAAGGATCATATTAAAAGGTACATAGCAACGTGAGCATTAGCCGTTCAAAATCACAGTGCTAATTCTCTACTTTCCACGTCGACGAACCAGCATTGATGTGTCGTAATCCAATCATCTGTAAGATAAAGTGACATCCCCCCCATGAAACTTGTTGAAAACTGCTATATTTTGGGAGAAGGAAAATGACAGACATCGGATAAAGATTCGTTAGTGCTCCAAAAATCATCAAGTATGTACTATTAAGTCTGTATATACTCCAATTCCTTCTCCATAATTTTTGAAAGCAATCCATCACCAACGTCGATGATACCCAGAGGAGGAGATCAACGATACAGAACTTAGGAAGAGACCAGTAATAATTACAAGGAATAAACTGAAGTGTACATGTGTTTGTATTTGCGATGCATATTTTTGCAATAGCTGTCTGTCTATCTTCGTTTCTTCTTGTCGTCTTTTGCAGGTCGCTTGTAGCCGCCGCTTGCAACGGCCTTCTTCATTGTTGTTGACATCGCCTCGTCTGTTTCGATCCAGGACAAATCGCCCAAACCTGACTCTGCGCCGAAACGTTTTTGGAACTTTGTCAATCGTTCGCTCTCGTCGTTTAGACCTTCCTTGAGCATGGCTGGGTTCCAGAGAGGGTGGTTGCGGGTGTCTTTTGCAAGGCGGATAAGATTTCTAGGTGAGGTGGAACGGATGGTGTATGTGGCGCCATTTGACAGGACGATTGTCTGGTAGAAGCGTTCAGGCTTCTCGGTCTTTGAGTACGTAGACGCAGAGCGTGCAAAGGAGGCCGTGTGTCGTGCTACTGACTGCAATCGCTGTGTAAACATGGATGCTATCGAAAGAGCAGCGGCGAAAAGAAAAATTAGGTCTGAGCCATTTGCATCACCATTAGCTGTCAGAATATTATAGCACCGACGTTGACTTGCCCAAATTTTTTCCTCTCAAGAGGCTACGGTCAGTAACTAGCCGAATTCTGCCGCAACCAAGTTGAAATTTTTGAGTGAGACTGAATCTCATGTCTTACTTCCTCCACGGCGGAAGCATGGAAGAGGTTGGTTATCATCTGATAGCGCTCTTGAAACACCACCAAGCGCGATATTGGAAGCTGCGGCAGCGTCTCTGCTACAAGTGGTATGTCGGTACTATGCCAGAAAGACATCTTGGCCTTGACTTTGACGAATTTACCGTCCCGACGATACTTGTGGATCTGGATCCTCTTGAAGCAATATCCGCATGTCTTTGTTGTATTGTATTCATCGATGGTGTACAATTTGTCTGGCTCAGGTGCCTTGAAGGTTTTGTCCGAGCTTTTAAGACTTCCACTACATGCATAACCTTAGACTCTGCTGTTTACGGGTTCCCAGTTACCGAGGAAATGGATGACTGAGGTCTTCTTCTCTGGTTCATTTGATAGAAAGACTTTCCTCGGAATTCCCTGATTCTAGCGTACTTAAAATTTGTTTCTTGTCCCTGGTCCCGTAGCGCTCGATGAACTTTTCGAAAGGTAGCATTTTCGATCAACCCTGTTTTGAGTTCTACTGGTTGCGGACAACGTTCAACGTCAGTATCGATATCAGCAATCTGATCAGTATCCTCTTGCAAAGCTTCAAAGCGATTGATGTCTTCAAATAGAGACCGTATCCTCCTTGTAGATATCGTTGCGGTGGTGACACGGCCTGGATCAGTACCCGTGATTCCGACGTTTCGTTTTCCTTGCAAATGCTCATAGAAGAGTTCTTGTACCAAACTTTCAGCAGATAAATTGTTGGAGCAAGGTAGAGGGGCATCTTGGCCTTTCAGTTTTCTGTTCAGGTGATATAGCTTGTTTTGTTTCAATGCAATGGTCTCCTCGTCTTCTTGGATCTCTAGATAGAGAGAGTCGGCTTTCTCGTGTGCTTCTTTCAATTGGTTATATAAGGTTCTGTTCCAGCCATGTTGTTGTTCTGCTGTTCTCGATTTGTTGCCGGCATCAGCTCTCTCCTTCTCCGCTATTGTCAGTTTACGTCTTAAACTGGCTACTGTAGCTTTGTTCTTCTTCAGAACAGAGCTTAAGTCTTCCATCTCTTGTTCAATTCGGTCGCGCTCTTCATCCGTTAAAATTGATTTTGCTTGTGCAGCATCCTATTCCCGCTTCCGCTTCCGTTTGCGGTGGGCTCGTACAATCTTGTAACCGAGGATTCGTATTCGATACTTGTCAATGTAGCACAATCGCCACATCGGCTGCAGTTTTTGTTCTTTAAGCAATATTTGTATCTTGTCGACGTCAAAGAAGTTCCAAAATACATCCTTGGGATGCCATGTTGCTGTCTTGACGTCCGTGATCGGTGTTCCATCATATCGTAATATATGGGTCTTCGACATGATGTTGTATAATCCTGCGGCGCCGAGGTGCAATGACTGATCTTTTTCCACGTTCGGAAACATCATCCAGGGATTCTGCTGTGGCTAGAAGAGGAGGACGACTTTGTTTGCAAGTGTGGCCACCGCGGCGCCATTGAATAAATTTATTTGCGTTCTTGTCATCTTGTCTGGACACGAATGGTCGTAGGAAATTGATAATGCATGCCACCTCTTTTAGTTGGTCTTCCGTGGCTTCAGTTCCTCGATACAGTGCTCTCTTTACATCTTCCGGCTGTATATCTGTATTTGGTCCTCTCTGCTGTAGAAGGAATCGAATGATGTTGAGAAATGCACGTAGCAAAGTTGCTGACGGTTCCTTCGGTTTCTGGTTGCTCTGCTAAGAAATTGTCATTATCAGTTTTGATTTTTGTCTTCCTTCCTTCTATATACTTACAGCGATT
The DNA here is from genome assembly GCF_041956525.1 of Rhizomucor pusillus. Classification (NCBI taxonomy): domain Eukaryota; kingdom Fungi; phylum Mucoromycota; class Mucoromycetes; order Mucorales; family Lichtheimiaceae; genus Rhizomucor; species Rhizomucor pusillus. The sequence continues at coordinate 481,153 of NW_027192144.1, read as the reverse complement.
GGTGTATCCTCTTGCTCTTCAATATTGTCTTCATCTTCTTCTTCAGATAGATTGATAATATTACTCTCATATGCATCCTCCGTTCGCACATGTGATCTGGTTTGCTCTCGCGGTTGGGATATAGCAGATTTCAGTTTTTCGACCAGTGATTGAATAACCCAATCATGCTGTCCTGAAAGCAATGCGGAGTCCAAACTGCTTCATCAAGCTCTTGACCTTTTCCTTGCCACCGCTTTTGTGTATTGCTTGTCCTTCTTCCTTCTTTTCCTCCACTTTTTCTTGGCGCATGCGTAGAAATTTTTCCAATCTTGGTGGTGCCAAGGTAATCCGCAGGAGTGCAATAATTAAGACTCTGAGATCTCTGTCAAATCGTTTGCGCGACCAAAGGTTATCCACATTGGTTTTATATTGTCGGACAGCGTCTGCAATAGAAGGACTGTGCCTGAATGAAGCATCTTGATTGTCGCCATTTACGGCTTGCAGCAACAGTTGCCTATTTCTTTGAATGTCTTCGATTCCTTCTTTTCGTTGATGGAGCGACCAACGCATCCAGACTTAATGTTTGATAGAAGTTCAGCAGTGTAAACTTTGCTCCGGTGAAACTTCTGGAGATCTTCTTGCACTGGCGCAACTCGCAGCTTTGTCTCTGCTTCCTTGTCGAATTTGAAATTGGTTGCAAAGTCTCCAAAGTCGATGTCAACAGCTTTCGTCGTCGAATCCGGATATCCGGATATCTTAAGTATTTCCCCAGTCGTGACTTTTGTTGTAAATGCTTCAATAAACCTCGACAGAGATTTCATGTGTTTTGACACTATCTCTTGCTCCATTCTAAAGGCTTCTTGGAGCACAGATGGTTCAAAATCGGAAAGCAGTATGTTCTGCAGGCTTGCAGTGACTGTCCGAATCGCTTTGTTGTTTGCCGGAAGATCACCATCGTCGTCATCCAGTGCTTGTTGCTCTTCCTCTTCCGAATCATTCGGTTCTACTAACTCTGATACCTTTGCCTTGCCTCCCTCCAGATCATCCAATAGTCTTTGATAACCTTTTTGCGGATTATAAGTTTTATGTCTTTTGACGTATGTGCCAATGTAACTTGGACTTGGTTTCTGTTTGTCCGACAAGGAGCTGAATAGTTGCTTGTGAACTTCTTTGTAAACCGCAGATGCATTTTTCCGGCTGCGTTCTCGCGATAGAAAATCTTGCAAAGGGATCTTGTTTTTGAGAACTCGCTTCTGGTATGCATCTTCCAGAAACTTTCGCAGCTGCGTGTTGAAGGCTGCTTCAAGATTAGCCTGATCAATAGTCACCGTCACGGCTTGCTTTTTGAAACGTTCACCAGCGGTGCTACGAGCTTCTGCAGGTGCTGGGATTTTTCATGCAAGTTCCTGCATTTTGAAGCGCTTGAAGTTTCCCATGAAGTTTTTGGAGGGCTCAAGGAGGAACTAATTCTTTTTTCCCGAGAAAGAATCAGTATAAGATAATACACATGGTCAGTTCTGGGCACGAAGAAGAGGTGACTTCGTACATGTAAGTACCTATATGCTCCAAAATCCTAATGGATCGGTCTCATCTCTAGGATGCTGTGGTTGTATGACGTGTGGGCGCTTTATCGTGGAAAAGCATGCAATGCGCAAGTTATTATTAATTTAGACTACCTTCCACGTGCGCTGAATGGAAGAGTGTATAGCACGATCTTGGCTACAAAATAAATGTTCACTTTTGGAGTTTGGCAGACAGAACAGACACCAATCTGGGGATTGCGACTTGGAAGTTTTTGGATATTCAGCACCTGACGCAAGGAGCGCTCCACCACGGTCTGCAGATGAAGAGAAAAATTTACTCCTATGAACCAGGCATATTGACCGCTTGATGGTAGGATAAAGCATGCCTATGAATATCTCTACATTGTTGTCTCTGCCTTACCAAGCTGAACCTTGAGTTGATTACGTGCTCTGGTGACTATGAAATCTTCTCCATTGCTTTTGTTCTTTCTCTCGGTTATCAAGTCAAGATGTCCTTCCACCATGTCCTTGATGTCGATATATCTCGTCTGTTGTTCTCTTTTGCTTATTATTTTAATGTCCCCTGGCTCAAATCGGTGCCACCCCTCCCAAAATGCGATCCTTTTGGACGCATGTTTTATTTCTTTTACACCAGCATCTGCCCGCAGCTTGGAAGACGATGCGAATAAAGCCAGTCAAGCCCGATTACCCCGCTAAATCCTCGCATACTCTATTTTCCTTTTGCAATGATTACTGTAAACGAGGAAACTGGACCTAGGAAATCTTTATTGTAACGGTCTATAGCGATCTCGCTATAAGTTTTAAACGGGAAAATACGGTCAGCGCACTCGGGAAAATTCTTGCAGTTTAGAGACATGAAACAAACGATTAATATATCATTATGCAATGTTCATAGATATACCAGCACTTGCGAACGAAAGGGTTTAACATGTCTTATTGGTTTCTCGTTCGATTTGCTAATGCACACGACCATGTGCGGCATCCATTGCTTTCTTACACCGTGCAAAAAATGCAAATGGCAATACAAACCTTCTCTTTATTAGACTACATTTCCATGGGACGTTTTTAACATAGTATTTCAAGAAAACTTTTAAACATTTCGGCTTTCTGCTACAGTTCTCGCCAAGAAATCGGCCTAATGGAGAAGATCTCTGTCGAGCTTACTCTTTGGAGTAACATGGAGGACCTAGGGTTATTTATGAGCAAAGGCTTGCAAAGAAATATCTCAAAGTTACTGCTAATGGGTGTTCGGTGAAAGGACTGAAAGCAAGCTCGGGCGAGCAATTCATAGGAAGGCCGTCAGAGATAATTGATGAAGAGGTCAATCAAAAACTTTATTGGACTTCAGACAAAAATGCGGATATTGGGACATCCAGTGAAGTTTTCAAGTATCATGAACAACAGAATCAGCTATCTGTGGTTGTTTAATCGTCCTTCTTCTTGTCGTAGTCACCCTTTTTGTCATAGCCATAAGGTCTTTCGTAGTAGCCCTGGTCATAGTATTTGGAACCATACACAGGAGCAACGAGAACAGCGCCCCTGAATCCATCAGCTTTACCAGAGAACTGCAGGACCTTACCATCCTTGTAGCCACCAGCGTAACCACCAGCGTAACCGCTATCCTTGCCGTCATAGTACGGACCTCCGTAGTAGTAGTGGTCATCACCCTTCTTTCCGTAATCGTCGTATCCGGGAGCAACAACTGCCGAGCCGCGGAACTTTTTACCGAATTCACCAGAGACAAACGATACTTCGTCATTATCCTTGCCGTCATAGCCACCGTCTCTCTTGTCATGTAACTTGCCACTATCCTTGTATTGCTGAGGAACGAGGAGAGCAGAGCCATGGAACTTATCAAAATCGCCAGAGACCGCGACCAATTTTCCGTCCTTGCCGTAGGGAGCGACAAACACAGCACCGCGACCGTTCTTGAAATCACCGGAGGTGGCTTTCACGCCCTTAGCATCATAGTAACCCTTGTTATCATAGTAGTAGCCTTCACCACCTTTGCCGTGATCATCGTAATCGTCACGTTTACTGTACTTCTTGTCGTGGTCATAATATTTCTTGCCATTGTCGTACTTCCCATAAGGGAAGTAGCCATATCCATGATGCTTGCCTCCATGGTAGTAGTTGTCGTAGTAGCGATGGACATCGTACTTCCCGTCGTACTTTGATGGCGCAGCAGAAATTTGAGTGGCAGAGATAACAGCCAATGCGATAGTTGACAGAGCAGCAAGATCGAAACGCATGTTGTTACTTTTGTCTTTTTGAACCGATTGATGCAGTTGGGAAGATGCCTGCCCGCCTCGCCTTATATACCTTTTGAGCGTCTGTTTCTTTGGGGCAAACAGTAGGTTCAGTTGGGTTGCTTTCCTCAAAACAATACGCGCAAGAATGTAGTTCGTGAGTTGTGCCTTGGTAGATATCGACGGGTTTGCATCGTGGCCCTGGCAACCATAAAGAGGATTTGAGTGTCACGGACGACTTATGCTTTTGCAAACGAGTTCCTGTGTAATATATCCTGCAACTTTTTGGAGTCCTGGCAACATATACGACGATTTTGCATTAAAAAATGTTTCTGTATCATCAAGTGACAGCGATGTTACCGCTGTCGAGTGCGTTTTATTGATTTTGAACCATTCAGGTGATTGCTGGTGATGACGAGCCCGGAGCTAGCCTGTATCATTCTTGCCCAAAATTGACCTGGAATAGACATTCTCTAATAGATATCAACGACTGCCTGTCTTGCCGACGACTTGCTAATTGCTCTCGTTTCATAAATGAACACAGCTTTCAAAAGGATGAATGCACAAGTTCTCTAACTTGCTCAGGACGGACTTATATATAACGTTTAGCTTTCTCCTCACAGGATACTATGAAATATACCACGATAATGCATCGTTGTTTGTTGGCGCATCTCAACTCTTGAAGCGTACTATGCGTTGAATTGTATGAGGGGGATGATGAGCTAGAGACCAGTAGTTTCTGTATGGCGCCACTCTTATTACTTTGTTTGTCGATAATCGTTTCGGTAACCGTGAGATCTGTCATACGTAATTTATTTCACTGGAGAGAAACATGTTTAAAGAACTTTCTGCAGAGCAATGATCAAAAAGCCAGCTTCTGACTGAGTTATATCGTGGAACAAAAGTTGTCTACCCACCATGGAAATGTCAAGGTGCGATCGCAGTTGCTCATGACATAGATCGTTGTTAGTGACTTTAAGTTGAAACGCTGCAGTGAGACAGGAAAATATTTAGAAAAAGGATGCTGGAACGTTTCGCAAAACAGGCGCATGCAAAGCATCCGCAACATCCGATAATAATCATCAATGCACGCTGATAGGTCGATGAACAAGAGGAAAAAGTCAGGCGATATTCATATATGGAAACGATGTGCCGACTTGTAGTTTTTTCAACGCCAGGTATCTCTATGTCTTCTACGCCCATCCTCTTTCTCTTTTCTTCTCTTTCTTCTCTATCTCGCTATACCTCTATCTTCTCCCTTCTCTTTGTATTTATTTATTTATTTCTTTCACATCTATATCAAATTTTACATGAGTGGAGGAACCACCGCTGCAGCTACCTTGTTCTCTTCATCAATGACGCTTGCTCAAATAAAACCAGAACCAAAACGCGACGCAAATGACGCTGGAGATATTATCCCATGCCCGGAGAACACTGCAAATGACTTTACTCGGCAATTAAACTACGAAAGGCGATATTCTCCTGAATTGGAAGATATATTGTATTGGCAGATAAAACACCTGCAAGAGACTGGAGAGCGATTGCAAGAAGAAAACCAGGAGCTGCAGCGACTTGTCGCTTCCATCCCATCTGCATCTGAGTTCTTGAAGCAATATACCAGCAAGAATAACAACACGGATACCCTGCAGCAACAACAACATCTTCAGCGGATACCAGCACAAAGAACAAAGCTTGATCGAAAACAGCAACGGCAGCAGCAACGACGCCAGCAGCAGCAGCAACCCCAACAACGACAGCAACAGTCTCGCACACTGTTGGCAGTATTCCTGGGCTTTTCCTTCTTTTCCCAGGTACCGTTTGTGAAAAAGTCCTTGACACTCAATCACAGTAGCTGTTTCCAAGACGACAGCGCCGATGTTTCACCGTCCACCACAAGGTCGAGTAAACCTGGTACCAACACAATCAATATCAACGATACTTGGTTAGTATACCCGGTTTGTACATCGATCGTAGCTGTATCATCTAAACTTTTGGGTCAGGTCAATGATCAGGACTACCGTTGTTTTCCTATGTATCTTCCACATAGGACTGCCGCTACTTCGCGGTCTATTCGCTGTCAACAAGCAAGACGATGAAATTGACGCTGCTGCTGATTCTCCAACGGCGCAGCCAACGGCGAAACACGAACTGATACCACGCGACATCTTCCATCTATCATGTCAAATACTGAAAGAAACAATATGTTGGCTACTGTGGAATTGCTTATGTAGTAAATCAAAGACGACGACGACGAACACCGGTATACCACAACAACAGCAAGACACGTCCGAAATCGATCAATGGACTCAAGTGGTCGAACACGAATGCATGAAAAATCGTAAGTTGTTCAAACAGACGCAGTGACACCCTTCTATTTCTTTTCCCTTTTTCTCTCTATGCCTAAAGCAAGTTGACTAAAATGCAAGGGACTCTCTTTTCTTTTCATGAATAGCTCACACGTCCAACAGATTGTCAGCGTTTTACGTTTGCATACACACTCTCAATATGACGCGCTACAACACAGACAAGAACGCACACACTTACAGGCTCTTTGCAACGGCTGCGTTGATCGCTAGTCTCGCTCTTCCCTGGCCTTTTTGCACATTGAGGCATTCTCTCTGGCGCTGCGCGCTAGCAGATAAACATCATCCTCCCTGGATGGACGACATTGTTCCATGCATTCGCAATTCGCCCGATTCTTCAATTCCGCCATCATCCTGGACGTGGCAAAAAACCCTCAAAATGATACAAGCTGGTGCGTACCCCGGCGCGCAGCCGTTCACGGTGCTACATACGCTCTACACACTCGGGCAACTCAAGTCGCAGTTCACTGCACTGATCATGTCGCTCACGGACATTTCAACAGATCAGGATACATGCGAGCTGTTTAAATTCGAGTCCATCTGTCACGACTCGAGTGTGACAACGATGCCATTTGTACCGTGGCTCGCGTCAGTCGGCGCCACTGTGGCGGCGCTGTGGCGTCAGGACGAGCGCACAGCGCTGCAGTGGATCAGCGCGCGGCTCAAATCCACTCCATTCACGCCTTCCCATCTGGAAGCTCACATTGATTTCTTGCTCGCTAAAAAGATGGTGCTGCTATTGTCCGGATCGGCGCGCCAGAACCGACGCCAGCTGCAGGAAGCCCAGGAAATCCAGACATCGCTCAAACGCATGCTCACCCACAAGCAACGTGATATCATGTTTGGCGCCCGACCGCAAAGTACCGTCATGGCACTCGCCGAGTTTGTTGTCTGTTACACTGCATTGCTCGCTTGGATCGCTGTGTGGGATGTTGAAGAAGCAAGGGACGCGACACTGCGGCTTCGAAGGATGCTTGGTTCCAGAGCTTTTCAAGACATTCCAAACACGCAGATACTCATCCACAGACTCACCCGTCTCGGCGAGTTCTTGTCAAACATTGATTACGATATTGATAGTGACAGCAACGAAGACATGGCTCTCGAGATCCTCAAAGGTATAGCTTAATAACCCTTGTGTAATATCTCCCATCGCGCCGTCTACAAAAACATAAATGTGCAGCCAGATCCCCCTCGTTGCATATTCAAGGATGATGTGATGAGATAAAAGTATATGAATTCTTCCTTTCTTTTGTTTCTTTACAAACGCTGTAAATAAGGGATGCAGTTAATCGACAACTATAGATTCCAGTTTTCGTTCTTTTTTTGTGTTTCGAGTAATAGGGATGACCAAAAAAAAGCGGGGACGGTGGAGAGTAGTAAGTAATGGAGAAATTCTTTGTCTTAGAACAACGATGGCTGCTGCTGTTGGTGCTGTTGTTGTTGACCAAACGCTCCAAATCCTGTCATTTGCGGCTGCATGCCCGTCATTTGAGCCTGCATAGGGGCCATGCCTGTTACTTGCGACTGCAGAGGCGCCATACCAGTAGCTTGAGGGAATTGTGGTTGCACCATAGGAGTGTTTCCTGCGCTGTGGCTGCTGCTGTTACCAGGGGCGAACGGGTTGTGGCTGTTTTGGTCTCCAAAGGACTTGCAAGAAAAAATGTTAACTCCAGTTCTATCATTATATTCTATTCTACGCTAACGTGCAAAAAAAGAAATTCTTCTTACCTTTGAAAATGACAACGATGTATTGTTATCATTGCTGCTACTGCTGACATCCACGAGATTGCCGGTGCTGCTGGATCGCTGAACACCGGTATACTCTGGTTTAAGCGAGTTTGCAAATCCAGTACCGACCGGAATACGCAGATTGCCTGTGTTTCCAAAAGTGTCTGTTCCATCCTCTCTCGATGCGAGCAGAGCATCTAGCTTTGCATAACGTGGATCCACCGGACGAGTTGAGCCTGCCGTGGTCTGGTTTACAGGAGTAGAACTTGCCGTCTATTATACATACACATTCTCGTCAAGTCCCTGTCAACAGTCATCATCTCCGGTTGCTAAAGCACTGACCTGCGCAGAAGGCGTGAAAGATGATGTGGCTGTTTGTGGTGTAGCTGTCTGCTGTGTGTTAACCGGTGTCGCTAAGCCTGTCGGCTGCATGCTAAGCGCTTGGCTGGTAAATCCAGTTTGTTGGGGTTGGAGAGTCTGCGCTTGAGAAGTACTTCCAAATTGTCCAAAAGGATTGTTGCTTTGTATACCGGTCGCTGTGGAAGTTTGCAAATTCGTTGCACCGGTGAATTGCGGTTGCTGCTGCTGTTGCTGCATCGAAAAGCCCATGGATGGGTTCGTCTGGAAAGGTGCTAATCCAGTAAACTGTGTTTGTTGCGGCATGCCTGTCATTTGAGCTTGGATATTGTTACCAAAGGCGCCCCAAGGCGATAAAGATCCACCTTGTTGGTAAGGGTTGCTAAATCCGTTTCCAAAACCTGTCCTCTGCTGTGCAGCGATAGGATCCTGGAAGGACATGTTTGTCATTCCAGTCATTTGCGGGAACTGTTGAGTGTTGGTATAAGGATTGTGTGAGGAATCAAACGCTTGATTTGCAGGGAAAGGATTGAAGCTATGGAAATCCGTTAGCTTTGTTAATCATGTTTCTCGAACAATGTTTCTTACCCTGTATTCTGCGTGGTTGACTCGCCGTTTTCAAACAAACTTTTTGCATTTTCACGTTCGAGTTTTTCTCTTCGGCGTCGTTCTTGTTCTTTAGCTTCTTGCTCGCTTAGCTCTATAGCTCTCGCCAGGTCTTCGTCGCTGATAACCAACCAATCGTCAATTGTCTGCAATGAATACTCTAAAAATATCCCAATTTACCTCTGTTCTCGGTTCCGTGCTTCATCTCTAGCCATTCTTCTGCTTTCCTCCATGGCTCGCTGTAAATCTCTGTCTTCGTCGAGATATCCGGGGCGTTCGTAAACCGAACCATCGGGAGGACCAGATCTGCCGTACAGTGTTTCGTTCATGTAATCACCTACACCAGCCATTCGTTCTCGCATATGCTGTCGTGAGCGTCGTTCCTCTTTAAGTCGAGCATCGTCGTTCAAAAGAGCAGTAACATCTTTAGCCTTTTGACGTACTACAAAAAAAAGGTAAGCGTTGGACGCCGGGAAAAAAATAAATCGAAAAATAGTCGTTCTATTTTTCTGATATAATATATTTACCGTTTGCACCGACATCTCGTCCGTTATCATCCACGTGTTGAAACTCTTTTAAAGTTTTAACTACATAAATGTTTTCCTTGGCGTACAGGACAACATTTTCAGAGCCGACATGCAAGCAGTAATCCAACAAGAGCAACGCCTGCAGGTAATTGATCAGTCCCCTCCGTCATGCAAAGTATATGTGATAGAGTGAGAGAGGGAAATTTCACAAACCTTGAACACATGTCTCCAGTTTTTGCCTTTATCGTTCAAGCGTCGATCAATCATATCCATAATCTCGACAAAATCGTGTCTATATAAAGAAGAAAGAGATTAGAAATGAAATTTAAGGGTCCAGTCCAGTCCAGTCCAAAACGATGTACAAGTGCAATTGTAAAAGGCTATACGTACTCGTTGTAAGTCAGTTGTGCGATCTCGTTCATGAGTGTACCACTTGGTCCCCAAGGGTCGTTGGACGTTGCTTCTCGCACTTTGATTTGTGCATCAGAAAAGCCCTTGGCATAGTTTTTACTAGCAACAGTAACAGAGTTGAGACTGGTTCGTCTCGGGCGGAAACTGGCAGAACCCTTACATGCTACGGGCAACACCTCTGGCTGTCATGATAGAATATAATTTTCTCGTGTAATATATATCCTGCGTGTTTGTATTTCTCTAGGAAACAGAGAAAGACCAAGAGAGAGAGAGACAAGGAAAAGAAAAGACCGCGCTTGTTCAACTCGAACCAAGCAAACCCAAGTGTCGATCGCCAATATTTCAACCTCCGAAGACTTAGCACAGCGACTACACAAGACTCTCTGTGTAACCTTCTTTGTTCCCTTTCAGATGATCTTGGCCGTCGTTGCATATTATTCGACGGATACTGGTTTTGGCAACTGTAGCCGATGCAGCTACGGCAACGACGGCACATGTTCAAGGAAGAAAATTGCCAAATCGTCAGTTAAGTGGATAGTATTACCGTTTGTACAGCAAATTGCTCATGGTCTACAGTCAGCCATTTGGAAAGTAAAGCGTTGTTACTTTTGAGCGGCAAAGGTTTGAAGCAAGAAGAAAACTTAATAATGTTCTGTAAGTTGCGCCTATGTCATCTGATAAGTAAATTGTAAAGTTATCCAGATTACAAAGTCGATGGTCCTTCATTGTAGCTATATTATTCGGCTTAAATACTGGAGTGAGCGCTATAAGTGTCTTTTAACTTAGATGGCAGGCTAGTCTAATTGGTAGGATAGTAGAAAAAAGAAGCAGGGTAAGATCAGATAAGACATACACATAGTGAATTATGACAGAGAGCGATAGAGAGAAAGAATAAGAAAGAGAGATGGAAATCCAAGAAAAGAATAAAAGGAAGTTACAAGTCTATTTCAAAGTTGGTAATTTGCGGTAAATATGCACAGGCACTCAGTTCAAGCATGTACACGTCGTCGAATACTGTCTTTCCATCGTAACCGCCCAATATATAAAGTCTAGAGTCATGGAGTACAGCTGTGTGGTATCCTCGCGGCGTTGGTGGACCGCCGTAAATTCGACGTGATTCCCAGCTCATCGTCACTAGCACATAGTGTACGAATAAGTCATCTCTGAGTTTCTTGTAATACGACAGCACATACCGAGATTAAGTAAAAGTACATCGTTGGAATAACGGGTGCCATCGTGTCCGCCAATGACAAAAACATAGGAACCGACTTGGGTTGCTGAATGTGCAAGGCGAGGTACGACTCTATCAAGCTCAATTTGGGTCCAATGATGCGTCACTGCGATGAAATTTTTTTTTCGTTAGACTCTTCGTCCTGTTATCTGAAATTTCTCCATTTTACCTAAATCCAATACATGCACATCGCCGAAACATTCATGTCCATCGCTTCCTCCATATACAATCAGTTTATCTCGGACCAAATTGCTGGTGTGATATCCACGGGCTATGGGTGGTATTCCAGTTGGTTTGACCTGTATCCATCGTGGACGGTTCATATCTGATATATCCAACATATGCACATCTGCCAATGCTCTTGCGCCATCTCCACCGCCTACAACTACGATCTTATCGTTCCACAAGCATGTTGTATGTGCTCGTCGCGGCGATGGTGGGATGCCTTCAGTTGTTGGCTTTGACCATGTCAGGGTATCTAAAGTCTTGCTTAGAACAGAAGTTCAAAACAAGTTCATTGTCATTGCAGGCATAGTTACCAGTATGAAGTACGTAAAGATCATTAAAGTAATTAGGACCATCGCCGCCGCCAAATATATACAGATAATGGGCACGTTTGCCCGATCCCAGGTCTCTTTCTACAAGTGTGCTCGAGTGAGCACGGCAAGGCGGAGGTGGTTGTCCCGAAGTGCGGGGCTTGGACCATGTCATGGTGTCTAAAAATAAGATAAACCTTCATTTAGCAATCAACCAGAAAATTTATCGTGTTTTTACTTACCCATATCAAGAATATACAATGAATTGAAGCAAGTCTTGATATCACATCCACCAAACACGAACAGCTGCTCCCCAATCAAGTTGACCGTATGCGCCCTAAGAGGGCGCGACGGTCCTCGTCCGTACGTTACAGACCTCGACCAGTACATGCCTGCTGCAGGCGAGGGAGGGACTTGCGGACTAGCACTTAGTTCAATGGCGGCTGCAGCGTGGTCCGACATGTAGATGGATCGTTTAGAACGCCGTGGTTGTAGAACGCTGTGAGATGCAGCGTGTCTTAAGTTCTGTTTGTGACCGCTGCGCGAGGATTGATGATGCTGATAAGAGCTACTAGGTGCAGATTGTGGTAAGGATTGCGCTGACCGTGCTCGTTCCATAGGTTGTGACATCGATCCATTACTGCTTATGTGAGGATGTGACACTGGACAGTTCTTGTTAGCAATCTATCCACATCAAACATTGCGCACATACGTATCAACAAACCTGAAGAAGACAAGGACATTGATTGTGAATGCGAGTGAGAAGACATCATAGCGGCTGAAGATACGTTGTTATACGCATTGCTGCGCATAGAAGTCGTTGTTGTTGTTGCTGCTGCTACAGGGACATGTCTCGGGCTGACTGGATGTTCCATGGCGACTTTACCGATCTCTGTAATCTCTTCGCCACGAATGCGTTCAGGTGGTAGCGTTGGAGATTCTGACAGGTCCGAAGCGACGCTTTAAGGTAGTGAGCTTTTCTTGTTCTCGCGGTCGCCAATTTGTGTGAGGTGATATACATCGCTTACCTTTCATCATCCCGTTGGTACTGTCCCGAGTGCGCGGAATTGCTCTTGGTGTCACCTTCGATAGGTGTAGACCTCGATATCGGTGGAGTGCGATTTGAACCGGAAGACGTGCTCGACGTTGTAAAATGTGACATGAGCAGCAGAGTCTTTCAGTCTTTCGAGTGCGGATTTTGTCTAAGGCGAATTACCGCCCGCAAATTGGGAGGGAGGGGGAGAAAAGCCATGGTGACACGGCATGGCTTTCTTTTTTGCGATCGCCCTAATTGACAAATCATCCTTTTCCGAGTAACACACGCACAGTGCTAGGATCATAATACATACAGTATTGCAAAACCCATCTGCAGCTGAGCTCAGGTATTTCGCCTAGCATTTCTGTCCCCCCTTGCCTCGAGAGACTGTGAGTTCCCAGATTTGGGAAAACATTGACAGACCCTGTTTGCATCGTCGTACGAAAACGTCGAATGCAACTTCAGAGTTCATTGTTGTGACCCATTAATCCCTGCAACAATGTGGTACCTGACAGCATGTCTAAGCAAATGTCATAACTCAACTGACGATCAACATAGTATTCTTTTAACCGTTGCAGCGTCAGTTCTTGATATCTCTATATTTATATATCCCAGCATTCCACAATATATTCATGAATGCACTCAGTAAAATAGACCACGATGTATGTATTTCCTAACGTGGCTTACGATATCTCTCAGCCTTGGGGCTTTTGGGGATACAGAAGCAATACCTGTGAATTGATTTGGGTAGGATGGACTTGACCAATTTACGATAATCCAAATGTATGTATCTCATGAAGCGAAAATGTAAGCGGCAATGTAAGATAACATGGGCACGGCAGCATTGCACCAAGCAGTAGGAAAATGAAAGCGTCCATTGACGACGGCGGAGTGCCTCAAGAAGTTTCTCGAGCCGCGTCTTATTGCTTGTCGGCTTTAGGTCAGCGACTTCTGCTTCTCTTTCTCTCTCTTGAATAATGATGGAGACAACTCCAAGGACCGTCGATCGACAGAATGATTTGGGGCAAATCACTATTCTTCGCATTAAACGCAAGCGCAACGAGGAACCTCTAGATGCATTACGTATGGAGAAGAAAGAGAAAAATTCTTGCTGCATAAAAACTGTAAAGCTCACACTTTTTCTCTCGGCATTCATCGACACAGTGCTTCAGGATCAAAGCAACGCTCCAGACGAAAAACGTTTACGGAAAGAGGGTGGCAACTTGTCCACCTCCAATTTGAAAAGTATGCTTCTATTTTTTGCATTCTGCATATTTATCAGTTTGCATCTGACGGGAACATGGCTCTTGATCTAGTATCTGCCACGGCTTTCCCAACAATCTTTCGACTTGCTGAGACAGTTGAGGAAAATAGCTTCAAGAATCTTGCCGAAGCAGAAAAGTTGAGGGTTCGTCTGTGTTTTATCAATCGAACATAGTGCATGTTCTGACATTACCGCGTTGCCGTCAATCAATAATAGGAACGTATCGCCCGTCGTGCGCAACCTCTAAGTCGACCACGAACACCCGAGACCACAGAGGAGCGAAAAGATAAATTGATGCAGGACACAATGGTACGCTGCTGATCTGTCGAGTTTATGTAATATTTAAACATATACATGTATGCTGATGATCAATGATTGTTTGTTTATATAGAACAAGGTACGGCAAGCGAGATACCGAGTTATCAATCAGAATCGTGCTAGGACCCTTGATGACAACACACCGCCGGTGTAAGCGCTTTGATTTACTGTATATTCTACGATTTGTACATTTGCCAGTAACGTTCATTTTCCATAGAGTTCAAAGCTCGTCTGAAAAGGCTGCCCAAGACCTGTTCCAAATGTATGAAGCTGTGCGTGAAGATGAGCATCAAAAACAACCAAAGTAAATGAATAGCCCGTCTCCATACTAGATTATATATTGATCTGACCATGTACTATACTCAAACAGACTGTTTCCGGACGAAGATCTGGCGGAAGACGACGATATTATGTGCAACTTTATTCCCATGGTCAAAGAATACCTTACGTGTAAGTAAACATTATAGATTGCAGATATTATATAGAGTTTAGATTAATCAGTGGTGCTGCAGTGAACGAGAAGACAGCAGAAGAGAGCGAGGATGACTACGTGTATGACGTTTATTACCGCGATGATTCGAACCACAACCTCGGCATATCTAGCGCCAACATTGGCTCTTTGTAAGTTTTCGTATGTTTCCGCTCCTTAAGCATAGGCGTTGATTGACTACAAAATAGGGTTTGGTTCGACGAAGAAACTCAGTTTATGAACGATGATTCTGAAAGCGAACCTGGCGACTACGGCGACGAGGATTCAAATGGTAAAATATGTTTATGATTGGATCTGATGGTTTAGGAGATAGATAAAACTGAACGTTGCTGCTATCTATCTAGCCGAAGATTACTATCAAAATGATTACCCCGATGAAGAGTCTGACGAAGAATTCGAGGATCGTGAGTACACTGATACAGTGCCATTTGCAGAATTATTGAGCAGTGACTAACCGTCATTACAGAATATAACTATGAGCTGTCTAGCGATGATGAAGACTATGCTTACTATTAGGATGTAAAAAAGAAAGACCAGACATTCTCTTGGAAAAGCAAACTGGCTTGTCGAGAAACTCAAATCGCACTTGCCAAGATGTTTTAATCCTAATTCCAGAAAACCACAGCGCTTTTTGAAAAGATATCAATGTCTGCTCTGTGAATGGCGACGATCTTGCATACGATTTGAGAATTTGACAATATGCGTGGTTGATAAGTTGCAACAAGATTAAAACGTAATAACAAACAGACCACGCCCAGTTACTTCTTCAGTGTCTCTGCTGTCTAAATTATTGATTTTACTCGAAAGTTAAGCCGGAACCGATCTTGAGGTGCTTTTAAAAGATGACAAGCAGGAACAATATTTGATTTACGGAAAGGGTGAAGTATGTTAAAAAGGATCACTTAATGAGGAAATCAGTCTCCGCGGAATCACACATCGTCCATCGTCCGCATAAATGGTTGGATGTTCTGGATCAGATATGCATATGAAGATATCGCCATATATAGTTTTATAATGAAAGGTTAGCCCCAGCTCTCTCCATCTTATTACGGCGTGCCTTGGGCTAACATGTGGCCACTTCATCTTGGATGGCTTCAAGAAAATGGTTGATCAATGGCAATTACTTTCGCAATGCATATTAGCCGGTTCCGGCCAGGGAACATACGTTGGACTCCAGACCGAAGGAAGAGGATGGACGCCCGGTGTTGGAGCAAGGGAAGCGACTGGCGACGCGATGGTTTCTTCGATGAATGCAGGAAATCCAGGCACGAGTCGTGTTTGTATCCGCCACCGTTGAAGACGAATTGTAGATCAGTGCAGCGATCGAACCAATACTTTCGTGGACAAGGATTTCTACAGGCATTGGATATTCATTGAAGTGATCTGAGGAACAATGATACCTCGAAAGAAGAAGATTAACGTCACATTAATGTCGGTTTGAACTTCTAGATGGCCCGAAGCAAGTGATGATAGTCAATATCTTGGTGGAACTGTTGCTTACTTCACACCCTTAACTAGATCGCGAAATACCAGCTGCTGTTCTCAGAAAACACAAAAAGCGAGCAGAATATTTCCAAAACAACTTGAAGAGGAAGAGTCCTCATTCAAAAACTAACTAAATGCGTCGCAGACGAGATTATACTTTGCATATGCATAAGCTTTGTTTCAAGAAAGTGTTCGGAACGTCTCTACAAGAGCGCGCGCTTATAAACACACGGTGCATGAAGAAATTCTAGATTTGTTGAATTGACATCCAAATGAGGAAAATTCAACCATTAAAACAATCCTGTAAAAATTTCCATGCCAACTGATACGTCTCAGGGACGATTAGATTATCGAGATGCCTCCGATACGTTAATAAGAATAGTTCGTGTATTTGCCATTGAAGCTGTGCAATATTGAGCGAGAAAATGGCGTGTTCGGATTGATCCGATGTATGCTTATAAATCAGAACAAGGGCCGGGGAACTGGAACCAATTTGTAGGGATTTCTCCTCCTCTTGAAGAATCTGAAACAATTCCGCTACTAGCTTATCATCATTGCACGATGGTGGCGTATTTACTAGCATTTTTTTGGGGGAGCAGCAAATGCATGAAAGAAGGCCACGCATTCATCTTCTGGAAAAGTAAAAACACGGCGTAAACGATACTATATATGGAAAAGCGCTTCCAAAGATCAGCAGATCAAGAAACCGACACGTCAGCCTTGATCTTTAGAAGGCAAATGCACCCGCAGCGGAGGAACCCACCCAGAATCATACGTGTGTGTAACACCTCCTCTAGCTCGACCAACAATGCTGGGGAATACATTACTAATGCTGCTCACTTATCAACCACATCTATTACTAATCCATTGTTTGCAATCCTCTCCACTATTTCTCGGGCTGTACTGATGTTCACAGTAGACTATTGAACGTATAGTGTCGAATGAATATCCATTGTTTCAAGCAATTGGAAAATACACGTCTTTCCCAATCAGTCACGGCAATGGATTTCCAAAAATGAAAAAATTTTGACATCTGAGCTTAGGGCACTTGCGGTTGCTGCGGTCTGCTAAAAAGATAACATCCAATTCTACCCCAATTGATCAAATTACTGTTATAGCAGCCAGCAAATATCAAGTGTTTTACATTACTAGTTCTTAACGTCCTCCTTTGATGATCACATCAGTAGGATTGGGCAAACAGAGACGCGTGGATAAGCCGACTTGAAGTGACACAAATATTGTCTCCGTTAGTGGACTCCGTTGCATTTGCACCCCCACCCTACACAAACCCAGATGAAATGAATTGGAGATTGACTGAGCGATTTGTAATCAAAACATATAAAAATCCAGGCATTTTTTCCTAGCCCTTAATCTCGAGGTACTGTTTCCGTCTCTCCAACTCACCCCTCTCTATCACCTTTTTTCTCTCAACCCCGATGGATCATTCCGAGAAACGGGTTCACGAAGGAAACGAGTCGATCTGCTCGGCTAGGACCGTGCTTGCGGAGGAGCGTCAAGCAGGAAATGCCGGCACTTACGGCGAAGCTAACGCCGATGCAGTTGATGTCAAAGGTTTGTTTTTGTTTTATCACTACAATAACGCCTCACTCGATCAGTATATCTAACTCCAAATCAATTTTCATTTAGCCGCTATCGAGGAATACAATGATCTCAAGCGTGAATTGTCTCGTATCAGCCGAGTGACTAGTCAACATGAAAGTAAACTCGAAGAAGGTGCTGCTGATCAAGACATCTTCAACCTGGATGAATTCCTGCGAGGTGTCACTAGCGCTGATGCCGAGGCTGGCAAGAAGCCAAAAAACTTGGGTCTCATTTGGCGTGATCTGATGGTCGAGGTAATTAAAATAAAAAAATTCATTGATCTGATCAACGAGAAACTAATTGGGAGAGACGTTAGGGTTTGGGTGCTGATGCGCATACGATCCCAACAGTCTACAGCTACATTTTCGAGAACATTCAATTCTGGAAAAGATTTGGCATCGGTCTCGGCGGAAGTAAAAGAACGATTCTCCACAGTCAAACCGGTTTCTGCAAACCAGGAGAGATGATCCTGGTCCTCGGTCGTCCCGGTTCAGGATGTACCACTCTGCTCAAGGTTCTCGCAAACATGCGTGGAGCCTACACCAACATCGACGGCACAGTCAGCTACGGCGGTATCGACCACCAGACATTTGCAAAGCACTATCGCGGCCAAGTAGTATACAACGAGGAAGAAGATCAGCATTATCCAACCTTGACAGCCAAGCAAACACTTCAATTCGCCTTGCGCACAAAGACTCCCGGTAACCGATTGCCCAACGAATCCAAAGAAGATTTCGTCAACAAGGTTCTGTATATGCTCGGCAACATGCTCGGCCTTACCAAGCAAATGAATACCATGGTCGGTAACGCGTTTGTCCGTGGTTTGTCCGGTGGTGAACGCAAACGTTTGTCTATCGCCGAAGCCATGACAGCTCATAGCTCTATCAATTTGTGGGATTGTTCAACCCGTGGTTTGGATGCTGCATCTGCTGTTGATTATGTCCGTTCTCTGCGTATCATGACCGACGTTCTCAACAAGACTACCATCGCTACACTTTACCAAGCTTCGGAAAGCATTTTCAATTTATTTGACAAGGTACTGGTACTAGATGAAGGTCGATGCATCTACTTTGGTCCTACCGAGACCGCCAAAGCGTACTTTGAAGACCTTGGCTACTACTGTCCACCTCGCAAATCCACACCTGACTTTTTGACTGGTCTTTGCAACCCATTGGAACGTGAACTCAAGCCTGGTTTCGAAGAATCTGCTCCGAAGTTCGCCTCAGAGTTCGAACAGCGGTATCTGGAATCCAGTGTGCACAAGGCAATGCTAAGCGAATTGGAGGCATACGAAAACTCGATTGCTGAAAAAAAGCCGCATGAAGTTTTCAAGGCTGCCGTCCACGAAGAACATCAGAAACGTGCATCAAAGAAGCAACCTTACACTGCATCCTTTTACCAGCAAGTCAAAGCATTGACCATCCGCCAATATCATCTCCTTCTCAAAGATCGAACTGCTCTTATTTCGCGATACGGTACACTTTTGATCCAGGCTTTCATCATGGGCTCCTGCTTTTATGCGATGCCCTTGGATACCAGTGGTGGCTACTCTCGTGCGGGCGCTTTGATGTTCTGCGTGATTTTCAATGCATTCATTTCAAACAGTGAACTCGTTGGTTTCATGACCGGTAGACCCGTCCTGGAAAAGCATAAGCACTTTGGGCTTTTCAGACCAAGTGCAATGTACTTGGCTCAAGTTATTATGGATGTTCCGTATGCGGTTGCTCAAGGTAAATTTTGCACGATCAAAGAAAGGAAACGAATCATATAGCGTGGTGATTAACTCTTCTTGCTTTTATTTCCAGTCCTCTTGTTTTCGATCATTGTCTATTTCCTGATGGGTCTCAAGTTGACAGCTGGTGCCTTTTTCAGTTTTTGCGTTACTCTCTTCTTCATTGTAAGTTTGCAAGAGAAAAAGTCAACCATGAGGCACGGCTAAAGACTAATGTTTTCCCCTAGAACATGATGATGAATGGCTACTTTAGATTCTTCGGCGCGATCACTTCAAGCTTCTTTGTGGCCAACCAGCTTTCAATTGCACTTTTCGTTGCCATGGTCAACTATTTTGGTTTCGTGATTCCTTACGAAAGCATGCATCCATGGCTCTTCTGGTAAGTTGCTGAATACCAGGCTTGTTTCAATTCATTGTGAACACATATATTTACAATAACATTCTAATTACAGGATCTACTGGATCGATCCCATGGCATATGGTTTCAAAGCCTTGATTATCAACGAAATGTCTGGTCAAATTTATTCCTGCGAAGGTGAAGGCAACGCTGTTCCTTACGGTCCCAGCTACGAAGACTGGAGATATAAAGCATGCAACATGAAAGGTACACAACCTGGCCAGAATTACGTCTTGGGTGACGATTACTTGCGCGATGCATTGAGCTATGAACCTCGGTATCAATGGGCTCCTGATTTTGTTGTCGTATTTGGTTTCTTCTTGCTATTCTCGGTGATGACCTGTTTGGCGCTCGAATTCAGTGCTGTTAGCTCCGTTGGATCCTCGACCAAGTTGTATCTCCCTGGAAAGGCTCCCAAACCTCGCACCATTGAGGAAGAGAACGAGCGTCGCAGAAAGCAGCAGGAAATCACCGAAAAGATGGATAACATCGCTACGGGAACAACTTTCTCCTGGCAACACGTCAATTACACCGTACCATTCAAGGGCGGCCCGCTTCAGCTCTTGAACGATGTATCCGGTATTGTCAAGCCCGGCCATTTAACTGCACTTATGGGGTCCTCCGGTGCTGGAAAGACCACTCTTTTGGACGTCCTTGCTCGTCGCAAAACTATTGGCAAAATTGAAGGTCGCATCTATCTCAACAACGAGGCCTTGATGAAAGATTTCGAACGAATCACTGGCTACTGTGAGCAAATGGATATTCATCAGCCTACCGTCACTGTCCGTGAAGCCTTGCAATTCTCTGCTTACCTCCGTCAAGATCCCAGCGTGCCCAAGCAAGAGAAGGATGACTACGTCGAACAGATTTTGCAGCTTCTCGAGATGGAAGATATCGCAGATGCTCAAATCGGTGAACTCGAACATGGCAGCGGTATCTCTGTCGAAGAACGCAAACGTTTGACAATTGCTATGGAACTTGTTGCCAAGCCTAAACTATTGTTCTTGGATGAACCTACCTCTGGTCTCGACGCTCAGAGCTCTTACAACATTGTCCGGTTTATTCGCAAGCTGGCAGATGCTGGATGGCCTGTCCTTTGTACCATCCATCAGCCTTCTGCTATCCTGTTTGAACATTTTGATCATTTACTGCTCTTGGTTCGAGGAGGAAAGACTGCTTACTATGGTGAGATTGGCAAGGACGCTCGCACCATGATTGACTACTTTGAATCGAATGGGGGACCGAAATGCGGTGCAGATACCAACCCTGCAGAGTATATCTTGGAAGTCGTTGGTGCTGGCACTGCTAATGCTGGCAAGGTCACTCGCGACTGGGCAGAAATTTGGCGCAATTCGCCGCAAGCCAAGGAACTCGAAGACGAGCTTGAAGAGATCCACAAGAACGCTGTCAAGAACCCCACTCGCAAGGCTTTGACCTATGCTACTCCATTCTGGACTCAGTTCTACTATGTCATGAAGCGATTGACTATTGCTTACTGGAGAACTCCTGAATACACAATCGGTCGTTTCATTCCTATTATGTTCACATCCTTGCTGTTCGGTTTCACCTACTGGAAGATGAGCTACACCTCAACCGATATGCAGAACCGACTTTTCGTCCTATTCGATACATTCATCATGGCCTATCTTGTTGTTGTCATGGCTCAACCCAAGTTTATGACGGAACGATTGTACTTTAGACGCGAGCATGCATCAAGATTCTATGGCTGGGCACCTTTTGCTATCTCTGCTGTGCTTGTAGAAATCCCATACATCTTGTTCTACTGTGCTCTGTTCATGTGCGGTTTCTACTGGACAGCCGGTTTGCAGAACACCTCGGACTCGGCCGGATATTTCTATATCCTATTCTTCTTCTTTGTCTGCTGGGCTTACACGCTTGGTTTCGCAATCGCTGCTGCTTCTGACTCGCCGACCATGGCTGCGGTTCTGGTTCCTATCTTTGTCTCAACCTTGGTCTTGTTCGGTGGTTGCTTCCAGCCTCCTCAGTCTATGCCCTATTTTTGGAGATCATGGATGTACTGGCTGGACCCTTTCCACTATTTTATCGAAGGTCTCGCTGTCAACGAGATGTCCAGCTTGCCTGTTATCTGCAACGAAAGCGATCTCGTCAAGATGCTGGCTCCCGTCGGACAAACTTGTGGCGAGTACTTTGCCAACTTCTTTGCTAACGGTGCTCCTGGCTATCTTGTCGATCCCAGCGCGACTGATACTTGTAGCTACTGCCCATACAAGTCTGGTCAAGAATACTATTCGATCAACTTTGGCTGGGACGCAGCTCACAAGTGGCGCAACCTCGGCATCATCATTGCGTTCTTTATCTTTAACGTTTTGGTCTTCCAGATCTTCTGCTACTGGAAGCGCAAGGAGAGACGTTAAAAATTTATTTCCATTCATTTTTTGCATTTTCTTCATAATTTGTACAAAATGCATCCCAAATTGTAATCTTTATACAAATCATTTACTTTGAATATACCATTCACGTTCGCCATACGACAGTGTAAATTTCTCAATTTATTGGATGTGTTTACCTTGGTTCTTTTAATGCAAAGTCCCTAGAGTTTTGTATTGATTGTTATTATCCCTTGATTGACTTGGGACTCCATGAAATATTGTACCGCTTTGACCATGATTCCAAATATACAGGTGTTGAACCTGCACTTTCAATTGGATACTGAGAAAGACGTAAGGATATAAAAGGGGCAAGAGCCGCAAGCGAATGCAGACAGGTCTTTCGACTCCATATCGCTCGGCCTCATCTCACCAATATACTTCACAAGTGTTTGATCCAACTGTCTTCTCTCTGAATTACCGAAACAAGTATTTGAAGTGGCAGGACCACAATCATGAACCAACAGAACTGTACCCTAGGATGGATGAAAGTCCGAGCAGAATGCAACTGATTGAAGATAGTTGAAAGAGCCATAATTTGCTGAAGAAGCTGTTGCTAGCTTACACATTGAAATTGTATTAACTTGGGAGATCGTTAAAGGCTATCATGTATAAATATTGATATTTCCATATATCCATATTCCACATAGTATATTCTATATCGGATTTCCTATAGTGCATTGAGTTCTTGTTTTGCGTTTGTTTCCCGGCCTAGAAACGGGCACTAAATCACAAAAATTGGTTTCCGTATGGGAGAATGGTCTACCACATGCGATTTGGCGAATACGAGACTGGGTCGTAAAATTTGATCATATGCGTTCAACGACGATGTCTCGCGGGTCACTGGCAAATACATATAAAGTCAGCGTAGTCTAGTCAATAAGCGATCATTGTCGAGGTGGGTGTGGTGATCCCTGCTAGTCTCGTGCAACCTTCTTGGGATCAAGATTCAGCGAATGTCAGCGACAAGCACGCCGCACGTGCCAAAAAGGGATTATTGTTTAAAATAAATAACAATCCATGCATTTCAAACTTTGGGTTTTTTCGCTTTTGCATTATCAAAAACCCGGAGTTTTTTCTTGCTTTTCCACATGGCAGCAGCAGAATCTCTCATTATACAGACAACGGCGCTGTGCTCGTTTCTATTACTCGTTGCGTGGTTCTCGCTATGGCACTTGACCGGTCTTGTACAAACAGAACGGCAGCGAGCATACGTGTTAACGTTGCTGAGCAGTGCAATCATGACATTATCTTCCGTCCCGTTGGTTTGGGAGATTCTCACAACACCCAACGGTTTCCAGCAGTTGTTACCAACGACAGACGGCAATGACTATTGGTGGACGATTGCCGCCACTACGTTCTTCATGACGTTTCTAGTCACTGATCTCGCCGTAGGGTCTATATTCTACAGATCAAAGATTCAAGTACTGACCGGGTGGATCCATCACATTGCTTACGTTGGCCTCCTGATATGGGTGATCCGGAATCATTACACGCCAGTCTTTGTAGCCATGTGCCTACTGGAAGCACCGACGTTTATGCTCGCACTTGGATCAGTGTTCAAATCTTTGCGAAGGGACTATGTCTTTGCGGCACTCTTTGTCCCTACCCGCATCGTTTTCCATGGCTACATGATAGCAGATGTATCGTTTAGAAAGCCGTTTTACTGGGGAATCTGCATCGCTCTGTGCATAACATTTGCACTTCATTGCTACTGGTTCTATGGTAAGTCCGTTCTCGCTATATATGAATTTAGTATCGTAACCCGATCAATGTTTCCCTGCATCTTGCAGGTTTCATCTTGCAGCAAAAACGACTATCAACCCAAAAGCAAGCTGTCGCTGCTGCTGCAACAGATCAGGAGCAACAAATGAACCATCATCGCAATGTATCTACACTCAAAACGTCGGCGTATCCTCCATCTCCCAGCAGCGATTACTACTCGCATCGATCACCAAGATGTGGATACTCCACGTTTTCACCACAAATTCCAGAAAATGAGAAAGCCAAGTTGATGGTGGAAGCCATCTAAAAATGGCCGATCAATTTTATGCATTGACTATTGACATCTTACGTATATGATCGTCGATGCCGCTAAGAATTTCTGCTGTAAAAGAGACGTCGTTCGAGCTGATGCTAAAGTATTTAGCTGATACGATCTAAAGATGGCTATCTCGAATATCTGGGACTTGAGGAAACTTACCCTGTGTAAATTTGGTTTAGTAGGCTATCTAGTGATACATTTATTTTCGTTTATAAATTGATATGTAGTAGTATAATGTATATTTAAGCTGTGGTCCTTACCTAATGTTGGATATTTAACGACTTCGCCTTGCCGTCGCATATCATTGTTGTCCGCTGCAGGCGGAGTCTCTGTCGCGTCTTGGTGCATTCAACACACTTGCTTTGACAGCAAGATCCCAGCGAACAATAATGAGTCAAGGTATAATTCTTGCTTGGCTTTCAGCAAGGTTACAGCTTTCCATTAAACATCTCCAGCATCACTAGTCTATACTCCGGATCCTAGAATACAGCTCGAGCAGGAGAATGAAAAGATAATCAATGAGGAATACAAGACTTGGAAGAAGAACACGCCATTCCTGTACGATGTGCTCGTGTCCCATGCAATGGAATGGCCGAGCTTAACCTGCCAGTGGTTTCCTGACGTACAAAGGTTACGGCGAAATGCATAGAGTTAATGGATATACAAGTTGCTAACCGACTCTTCCCACAGGTTTCCGGACGAAAAGTACAAAATCCAGCGGTTACTGCTTGGCACCCACACCAACGATGAAGACAGGAACTATGTACAGATAGCAACAATTCGCCTCCCCGACGATCAATCCCAGGATATTACTAACGAGGACAATGCCATGGGTAAGCTACAAAAATGCACTTGGATGCTGTGCAAGCTAAACTAAGATGTGCCCATCGCGTACAGACACGGACGACGGCAACGGCACGTTGAACGCATCCTACGAACCACACGTTAAAATCGAGCAAAAGATTGTGCACGAAGGCGAAGTAAACAGAGCACGGTACCAGCCAGATAACCAGGATATCATTGCGACGAAATCTAGATCTGGCGATGTGTACATTTTTGATCGAAAATCCTATTCGGCATTCCCCAAAGTATTTGAACGGTTCGAACCAACATTGCAGCTGCTTGGTCACAACAATGAAGGGTATTTATATATATATATATATAGAGAGAGAGAGAATCAGTTCTTGCCCTACATAATGTATCTGACAAATCTGCCGCGCGCACGCACGCTTTTAGATATGGACTTGAATGGAACCCACATCCTTCGAAATCAAGTCACATTATCAGTGCCAGTTTCGATAATAGAATTTGCCATTGGTAAGTATACAAGTTGTATGGAATGAAAATGGGGAGCAAGTATTCTGACCCATTTTTAATTAGGGATATTGGCGCAAATCCGAAAAGTCAGAAAACTCTTGATCCTCTGCGTACATTCACAGGCCATGCTTCCCCCGTCGAGGTATTTATCAATGCGCCAATTTGTATGTATGATGGTTTCGATACTTAAGATTCCTTAGGATGTTGCATGGCACCGCAAATTTGAATCCATTTTCGGTTCAGTTGGAGATGATGGCAATTTGATGATGTACGTTTGTGATAGGCATTAACGTACTAGCTGTGATCTAACACGCTATGATGTTAAACAGTTGGGATATTCGCAACCCATCAAACGATACACCAGTGCATGATATTCATGCTCACTTTGCGGAGGCAAACTGCATTGCATTCAATCCATACAATGAATGGGTACTAGCGACAGGAGCAGGAGACAAGGTCAGAAGAGAAAGATGAATGTAGCAGTTTGTGGCACCATGATCTCACACACTGTTTACATGCGTAGCTGGTGGCTCTGTGGGATCTGCGTAATCCGAGCAGAAAGCTGCACGAGTTGCGCGCACACAATGGCGAGATTCTTCAGCTGGCGTGGTCACCGCACAACGAGGCGGTGCTTGCGACAGCAGGAAGCGATCGACGAGTGCTTGTGTGGGACCTATCCAGAATAGGGAAGGAGCAGACGCCTGAAGAAATTGAGGATGGACCACCGGAGTTACTGGTAAGAGCGATTAGATCTATTTCGTGACGAGCAAATTCAAATTTTTCTTCGCCAGTTCATGCATGGTGGTCACACCAACAAAATTTCTGATATTGCATGGAATCCTGCGGAACCTTGGATGCTTGCAAGCACCGCTGAGGATAACATTGTCCAGGTTTGGGAAATGGTAAGTTACCATCTTCGTTGTACGCTCTCTCGTCTTCGTTGCCCATTATCTAACGCTGCATATCTAGACAAGCAATGTCTACGCCAAGCATGAGCGAAATTCGCCCGAGCATGTCAAGGAAGAAAAGGAGAAAGAGGGAATGCAAGAATAATGCAAGATGGATTTTTTCTGCATTGTGATTGGCTTGAGGAGACTGTCTCTATATCTCTCTCATTTCCAGAAATTTTTTCGGCCAAAATGGAAAATAAAATATATAAAAATCAGAGACAAAAACATGGTCCCCCTTTCTTCACTGTACTCGACATATATACGAAAATAAAGGAAACAAAATGAGTGATCTGAATTGGTGCCCTGTTTGCGACAAAGCGATTCCTGCAGACTCGGTAAATGCGTGCTACGTCTCCGGATTGATGATAAGCGCATTGACCACTACTTTCTTCACAGACTTCGCTGTACTGCTCCATAGAGTGCCTCCAGTACGAAGCCATACACAACAACCCGATGCTTGGTTACAAGTTTGAACAGTTTCAAAACTTTCTTGTAACTCACGAGAAACGGTGCAAGCAACAGCAGTGCTTTTGGAGAAATCTGCCACGGCATAACAAAGCAACAAGTTTCGTGCATCCTCATCCTCCCACCTCCTCCTCTTGCCTGGCGCTGCTGCTTCCCGCCAGCATCGTACAAACTACTCTCAGCGAGCACGCAGCGGCTCCGGCTCGATAACTGGATACCTCACTGCTATGAATGTATTGAATTCAAGGATACCCTAAATCACCACCGCTACAAAATCATCATCATCAATCACCCCCAGTCTCTTTTTCATGTTCTATTATTTTGTATTCGTTGGATCTGATTTCGCAATATTATTTAATTTAACTAGCAACCGCCAACAGTCTAAATATCCGATTAGCAGATGGGGTCCCATTCTATCTATTTTTAAGGTTGTCGCACTTGGTTTTTTACACGCAGCACCACCGCTTTGATGCTACCAAATGCTGTGACCCTAAACAGACACACGAGAACGCCAACCGAGGGAAAAAATTCTTTTCGTTTGTGCTGGAAGACCAGGGAGGAAGGAAGAGAGATGGAAACCACCAGATAATCTTTGTCGATTATTCTTGAAAAGGTAATTTGCGTACCATACCCACCATAGTAAGAAAAATGGGCGAATGAAACACATTGGAGCGCCCGCGCGGCATTTTTGTTGTTGTTGTTGTTGTTGTTGCTATGGGAAATGACGTACGGCGCTGCAGATCGAGGAGAAGGAGGAGAGGGGGAGGAAACGTTCTCCCAAAACCTTTGGCAGAAATGTCGCAGGAGAGGGGCTATCTGATTTTTCCTATTCTCACGAATCATCATGTAAACTTTGAATGCACGTATGTAATTTAGTATGTGCACCGGGAAACCCGCCAAAAATGTCTCAATGAAAAAACAAGGTTGCGGTCATGCATCGGGTCGCTAATTGGATCAAACCATATTGGCTATCGCTGGTCCAATTTGCAGGCTCAAGCAGAAATAATAGCGAGAGAGAGTGAGAGATGGAGGGAGGGAGAGAAATCCGCGTGATTTATTGCCGCAGTCGTAGTACTCTGAACGTGTGAGAGTAATGTCCTTCTTCCTTGCTCGCACTCAAGCGCCAATCGTCAGTCAAGGTGTAATACGGAGCTCCCGAGGACTGGGGTCGAAACAAAGATGGAAGCTTCTCTCGCCCGCATGGGCAACAAATTCATTGGATTCGCGATGCGTCACGAGCGCATGAATTCTGCCACCTTTTGCAGAGAAAAAGAGTCATTACATCACTGGGGCAGCCACGGGAAACTGTTTTTCCTCTCCTGCTGCTATACCTCACAGGCAACAATCAAATTCATAAATGATCCGCTTGGTAGGTAACAAGCTCCTGTTTTGTGTAGCTCGAGATACAAGATCTACGTACGTACCAAATGTCGATCCAACGGCGGTGGTGAAATGGAAGCTGAAGCTCCCTCCCATACTTGGAGAACAGAGTGTGGCACCCCGACCGATTGATAATCTTTCTTCTTCCACCAAAAGTCTATCTATTCCCCCAAGCTACCTAATCCAAGTCGCTCTCTTGTGATTTCTGCGATTGCTTATTGCTTGACAACAAAGACAAGTTCAGTGGAAATCTTTCGCTATTTTGCTTGTTTTTCCATTCGAGGTCGTGGCATGAGGTTGCCATTCTCAATTCAGCACCGACAAGTCCATTCCGTTTATTTCCCAGCGCTTCAGAATGCTGGCTGTTGAGTTTATTTGCAAGAAAGGTCCATTTTCATAAATGGATGATACGGTATCACAACACCATTTGGTATACGAATTGCTAGGTTACATAGGACGGTTAACGCATGATTGTGAAATGCGTTGTTCGGTCGCGATCTACATGGGAAGAAGAAACATATTAAGACAAAGCGATGAGCAAAAATAGCGGTCGCGATGGAGATAGCAAAAATACAACGCGTCCTTTTTGCTGCTGCAAGGTACAATCTCAGGTCACAGGGTCGTTCGCGGAATGGACCAGGTACCTGTGGGACAAGAAAGTAGTGCTGAGGGGAGGTAGTCTGGGGGTGTGAACAAATGGAATGATTGGATAGAGATACGACGAGCGAGAGGATGGTTGGTGGTGGGCCAACAACATGAGATTCCGCCGCCGTGGCCGCCCGCGCGCGTTTTTAGTGGGATTTTGTTATGCTCCTCCTCCTCCGCCGCCGCCACCAGCGCTTGCTTGCTTTGGAACGCCATGGATGAATTCTCGAGCGTTATTTGGGACACAAAAAATTTTTTGACGGCAGGCACAGCAGCAACAGCACTGAGCATTTACCAATCAGATGGGACTGTGGAGCACGGCACCGCGTTCCCTCGCTCAATCTCCAAGTGCATTTCCTTTTTAAGCGGGAACCAACAAAAAAGCAAGGGCCAAAGGATTTTCCGGAGCATGATATGTGTCCCCCTCATCACTCCCCTCTGCTGCTGCTGCAGTACCAGCACCACTGCTCGTCGTCGTCGGAGCCAAATCAAGGAGGTACCCACCAAAGAAAGAGAGTGGTGTGTGAGGTGAGAAGAAAGTTTGGCATCTGTGACGTACCCGCCATGGAAAAAAGGCTCTAAAGGTACACGTCCGTGAACCCATTTCTTCCCTCTCTCTCTCCCTCTCTCTTTCTTCCTTTCTTTCCTTTGATCTGCAACTCCTCCTTCCTCCATCCTTCACACAAACGCAGAACGCATTAAAAAAAGATGAGCGATCTTCATTGGTGCACTTATTGCGACAATGCTATCAGTGCATTTTCTGTATGTTATATCCGTGACAACAGGCTTATCGCGCGCGCCATCTTACCAGGGATGTATGTCTTGTCTATAATTTTAGGATTCGCTTTACTGCAGCGAGCAGTGTCTGCGCAACGATGCTCTGCGTAACCACCCGCTGCTTGGATACGACTATCACGAATTCGTCGACTTCCCGCGTCCATACCCCAAAGATGACTCGTCATTTGGTACAAGGACTCCCACGTCGTCGTCGCC
This sequence comes from Rhizomucor pusillus, assembly GCF_041956525.1. NCBI lineage: Eukaryota > Fungi > Mucoromycota > Mucoromycetes > Mucorales > Lichtheimiaceae > Rhizomucor > Rhizomucor pusillus. The sequence goes on along the minus strand of NW_027192144.1, from coordinate 451,096 downwards.
ATCATCGCCGGCCCTCACAGCTGCTGCGTCCAGCGCAGCGTCCTCGTTCCGATCAATGTCACCTCCAAAACTGGATCTTTCTTCCGAGTTTAAATTGAAACCTCAATTCAACTGCGCATAACCACTACTACTGCGCTGCCTTGCCGCGTATATCACCTTTCTCTCTGCATTCTCCCACCCATTGTACACCATACATATGCTTATTATTATATCAACAGCTCATCCATTCCACACACGCAAAAAGATCACATCCTCACATTTTAGCAGCCCGCCCCCGTAGCAGAGATATACCGCCCATGTCTCTTTATGCAACCTTTTATATATCCCTCGTTTATCCTGATGACCAACAACGACAACGAAAAGTATCACCTCACCTCACTCTTGTACATAACTGTTTCTATACCCCTCCCCTCTCCATGTCTGTCCAGACGAATGGACGCATCATTGACTCCCCATTCCCCCAAAACTCCTAGCTGCTTTTCTTTTCTTGTTGCTTTATGATGTTTGCTATTGTTTATTATGTCTGCGTCGTAAAAAAGAAAGCCATTTAAACACCTTTCGTCACGATTTTTCTTGCTATTGTCGATACACACGCGTCCATCCCCCTACCGGATTGTTCGAGTCTCAACCGCACATCTACCAATGTTGCCGCGTGTGGGCGCGTTCTCGTGGAAAAGTACACAATGCGCAAGTTATTAATAGTAGCCGCGATGTAGAGCAATTGGTATGATTTAGCAGTGATATATTGTCCGTCTATCTCCAGAGAAAATGGTGACGGGCAAGTACCGTTTAAAATATGAACGAACGGATGGTTATGATTTGCAAATACTCCATTGATT
>NW_027192144.1:423498-448454 GCF_041956525.1 Rhizomucor pusillus | reverse complement strand
AACACAATAATTGTATGCACTTTATATTATTTATTGAAAGGGTTAATACGAAGCAGATGTCTTTTATTTCGCTATACAGTGATCTGAGTTATGCACGACTTGCATCTATGGGCATTGACAGTATTTGTGCCTGACATCACTCCACCGCCCCTTGAATTAGCACTAACAGTGACTGGAGTTGTGCGAGAGGGGTGGTGCAAATGGACGAGCCCAAAAATGTCGAACTTTACATCAATTTCGCGCACAGGTCATTCTTTCATGCGATTCCCAGTTGGACCCTGTACCAAGTTGTGCAATATTCTTCAACACCGTGAATTGAATATCCCATATATAAATCATACTATATATGAAAGAGTTTGTAAAGATGATCGACTATCCAATGGAGGGTTTTTCATATACACCAATTGCGTGGCAGATAGATGCCATCGAGAAACGTGAACATAAAAACGCATGCTGCATCGATATCCGGTACCTAATGCATTTTCATTGCTCCCTTTTTATAGACAAATGGACAATAAAGAAAGGAGCTTGGAATATAGGACAGTTTTTTCATATTGTCTTGACGCGAATTGCCGGGCGGTGATTTCGTGAAACGCGCCAATTTCGCCGCTGAGTCGCGGCGCGCTTCTTCCTTATTCAAGTATGCCTTCATACGCTGACCGCAAAGCAGCAGCGTTGGCAGCACTTCCTACTTTAGTTGCTCAAGTATTCAACGATGCACAGAAGCCCAACTCCAATCAACGAAAGCATGCCATTGCACTTCGAAAAATTCAGGAACAGTGCACTTTGAACGCACCTCTTGCCGAGACAGGCGGTCAGCAAGATATAGATCCCGAAGGCGAACTAGCATTCAACCGAGCTGTCATTCAGTGTATCAACAAAATCTTGCAGATCCGCAAAAAGGAACCTCACGCTGATCGCGTTACACGCTTCATTGCCAACTTTTTACAGTACACTTTGCAACTCGGTACTTGGCAGCGGTACGCTCGGAGTGTATTCCGGTATTGACAATGAAAATATAGATTCCAAACAAGAGCCTGAAGAAGAAAGAACTGGCGACGAAGAAGGACAAGAAGAGGAAGAGCCGAAAGAAACAGTGTCGTCACATTTTGCCGAGTACCTTTTACGACACTTGCTTCTTGGATTAACAGCAAAGAACAAATCCGTACGACTACGCTGTTGCCAGATCATTGCTCTTAGTATCAATACGCTGGGAGAGATCGAGTGAGTGGTTATTATCGACGTATATGTGATGTCTATACTCATCATTTTTACTTCTTGACTAGTGAGGAATTATACCAGGAACTACGTCGGGCGTTGTTCGATCGCATCAAAGATAAGGAAATATCAGTAAGGATGCAAGCAGCGACAGCTTTAGCGCGGCTTCAGGATGCAGACGATGAAGTTGATGAGAAGGATGGAAAGACGATAACACAGAAACTTTTGACACTGCTTCAGCATGATCCTAGTCCGTAAGTAAACTTCCTTTCTTGACTAGAATCTTGGGCTTGGGATCTTACAAGGGAAAATGATAGTGAGGTGCGCCGAGTTGTACTTTTCAATCTGGATAAAACCCAACAGACAATTCCGTATATTATTGAACGAGCTCGGGATGTGGATGCAATCAGTCGCAGAGTTGTGTTCCTGAAACCGATGGCTGAAATCGAAGATTTTCGGATATTAACAGTGCAGCAACGACATAATCTCTTAAAATGGGGCCTCAACGACAGAGATCCTCTCGTCCGAAAAGCAGCAACAAAACTAATCTCGACGCATTGGATACGACATGCAGACAACAATTTGTTAGAGGTAAAAATAATAACATACGATATTGACCTCGACGCGATTAACTAATCATCGGCATAGTTCCTGGAACGCATGGATGTTGTGGAAGGAGGTGCAGCGGAAGATATTCTGATGGCGTTCTTTGGAGCCCGCATGGATATAGTCAGTTCCATAAAGTTCGAAGGTAAAGTCGAATTTTCGTTTTATCTATGCTTGGGCAAGTCTGCTGACTGCTTGCGTGTAGATCAATTCTGGGATAACTTGTCGCCTGAAAGTGCATTCATGGCCAAAGTGTTTCTCAAGTTCCTGAAATCTAAACATGTATGGGGCTTCATCGCCAAATACCTTAGTGAATAACAAATGACTTATGCATTTTTAGCTTGACGAAAAGCTCGACAGTATACTTCCAGAAGTAACACGACACGCATTTTATATTGAGACATACAATGATCTGTGGCATCAAGCCCCGAAAGAGACCGAAGGTGACTATGAATTCGTCGTTGGACAGCTTCTAGATATTGCAAAATATCTCGATTACGCAGACGAAGTTGGAAGAAGAAAAATGTTTGTGTTGCTGCGTAAGTGGAATTAACAAGCTAAATTAATGCATGCAAATGATTAACATTGCATAGGCCAAATCTTGATTGCCCCCGATATACCCGACTACCACTTAATTTGTACTGTGGAGCTTTTCAAGATCATATCGCTGGACGAACGTGATTTTACAAGGTAGAATATGCTTCAATTATATTATTATGCACATATTACTGATTGGGGATTATGTCGTAGAACAATGATCGAGATCATTTCTGACATCCGAGAGCGAGAAGAATTGGAAGAAGGACAGGATATTGTAAATGTTACAGTTGTCAATAAGAGTTGCGTTTGTTTACGACTGAACAATCATGGTAGGATGACAACGCCTCTTACAAACGCACGAAGCTATCCGACGGATCATTCGTGAAAACAGAAGATGCTGAAGGAGAGCAAGCAAAAGGACTCCATAACATGCTTTCTAGACTCAAATGTCTCACAATTTGTCGGCATATGTTGGAAAGAAGCGAAGAAGTAAGTCAGATCATGCGTCCGTTGTATACCATTTTAAATGCTAAGTTTAATGGTAGTCACTGCAAGATAACTCGAGTTTATATGGTATATTAAATGAGATTATCGTGCCTGCGGTGCAAAGCAAAGAAACTGTTTTGCGAGAGGAAGGCTTGCATTGCATGGGCCTCTGTTGCTCCTTGGATAGGGTCTGTTGGAACCAAGATAAGAAGGGACCATATTGTTACTCACAGCTTACTTACCAATCTACAGAGTCTCGGTCTTCACAATATCTCACTGTTTGTACAGTGTTTGCGAAATGGACATGAGGAACTACAACAAAAGGGGCTAATGGTAATTTCTGTCGCTAAAAGTGGATAAAGAATATGAAGAAACTGATAGTCTTGACAGATTCTTTTTGATTTGATGATGAACTATGGTTTTACGACCGTGCAGTCAAAATTCGATAACGTAAGAGGTCTTTCTTTAATTAACTTTACCAAATCTAAACCTGCTTTTTATTTCGCAAGCCTGCGGAACTCACCGAGATATTCGAGCTATGCTTGGATCACGATAGTCCTGTTATACAAAGCATCGCAGTGGAGGGCTTGGCAAAGCTCATGCTTGCTCGCCTATATCGCGATGAAGATGTAAATTGGCCAATATTATTTTCACATCGCCGTGGAAACTGATCGGAGGGTTGTAGGTCTTGAAGCTAATGGTCATGCTCTACTTTTTCCCATCAACCGTCGATAACTTGAAGATTCAACAATGCCTAAGCTATTTTTTCCCCGTCTACTGCTATTCGTCACCTGAAAACCAAGCATGCCTGGCCAAGGTAAACAGAGATCACGTAACATCTAGTAGGAACCAGTATTCTCTAAAGTAGTGTAACATTGCTGTAGATTTCTGTGAGCGCTCTGCAGGAACTGTGTGAAACCTACACTGATCTGGAACAAGATGAAGAAATGGTATCGCCTTCACAAATATCAGATATGCTGGCAGATTGGACGGATCCGAGAAAGATAGCAACGTAATGTCACAATTTTCGATTCTCATCATCTTGGATATAGCTCACAAATGTATACTTTTGAAATAGGACCAAACTGTCAGAGGTAGAGAAGCAGAAAATCGATATGGCTATTCAAGCGGATATGACGTTAGAGATACTCAAGGCCGTCTATCGAAACACTGGAGGTAAGCGCAGAACGTTCCTATGGTTGCTTTTTCGGCTAACATCGCGCTAGTAACGCGGAAAACGATGTGTCATATGCTGCTAAAGATGTACATTGCAGAAGCTGGCGACGAAAGGCTGGATAAAATGCTTTTGTTAACGGAACATATTGAGAAAGTAAGTTTCTGGTGGTGCATAATGACATAATGGAGCATCACATGGCTGATCGTCTGCCTGTGTTTTTCAGGAGCGACCCATTAAAGAAGCAACGGTGCGAAACTCCTTCAACCGCTTTGTCAAGTCAATATCGAAGTACTTGAGTCGCGCTGATGGGCATGGCTCTAGCGTAGATGGATCTGTAGAACCTGAAGCAGAGGCTGATGAAGAGGATACTGCAACTGTGGCCACTGCGGCGACAGGCACCACAAATGAATAAAGTTTCTGACTTTGAATGGGCATAAGACTCAAGGTGTGCCTGGTGAGTCTCGAGAAAAGGCATACTTGCAGATTCCCCTAGACCGATGCCGTAAGTTTGTGCGCGGGAGTGTTACCCATGTTAGGCTGGTTTGGTAGACATATTGCCTTTTTGCTACAGAGCTCCCCCGAAAGATACGCCCATCACCGTGTCCGAGCTTGCAAAGTACGATGGCTCGGACCCCTCGCTCCCCATTTACGTCGCGATTAAGGGAGACATTTTCGACGTGTCGAACAACAGAGACGCCTACGGAACTAAAGGCAAAGGCTACAACTGCTTTGCGGGTAAAGATGCATCCAAGGTAAGAATACGACCCCTCCAACCCGGACATAACGCTAAATACGGCAATCCCATCTCTCTGCAGGCCTTGGGCAAGTCGTCACTCAACCTCGAAGACTGCGTTGCAGATTACAGCGACTTGACTGAGAAAGAACTCGAAACACTAAACCAATGGCATGCATTTTTTGCCAAGAAATATGACATTGTTGGCAAGGTAGTTCCTGACAGCTAAAAATTAGCAAATGTTATATGTAGCAAGAAAATGTAGCTAGTCTTTTTGTCATCTTTTTCCGCCTGGTGCCTTACCCTTTCTTTACCCCCTGCCCTTGTTGTTAACCAAAAAAGAATGAACCCGTCTGTTTGCAGGATGACAATGCATCGATAATATGTAGATGATGTGATGGGACCCCGTCGTTTCGTTCCGGGCAGCGAATCTGCCGCAGTGCCGGTTCCGAGGTCATCCAGCTGGTATTATGACGGTCAGGATGCGAGGTCGCCTCCATTTAGCTCACGAGATTAAAATAAAAAATTTTATGAGGATCTTATTGAACGAGAATGAGGCGATCGAAAGAGAGAATCTGGTCAGTGCGAGTATCGTCACGGGCTAGAGATATGACGCTATCAATGAATGGTGGTGTGAGGATGAAAGGAAATTCTAGTGTGGAGAATGCAGGAAATGTGATCGTGATGTTGCTGCTATTGTTGCTGTTGCTTTAGATGCTTGTGTTGCATCGCTAGCATGCGCTTCCGATCCCGAAAGTGCAATATGCAAGTTATCGTATTCATTACCCGTCTGTTTTGAAATAAAGGCGGGAAAAGGGGGAACCCTTTTCCCCGTGCCCGCAACCCCATGACTCTCTCGTCCAACACACATATAAAAGCTGCAAGAATTTCTCTCTTTGCTGCCGCTGCCCTCCCTCGGTCATCCCCCTTTTTTTCTTTTCTTTCCATCATCTCACTCATTGTTGGGTTGCATCATCATGTATGACCAAAAGCATCCGCAGCAGCTACTACTCGACCATAAATCCCACAAGATGCAACCAGCGTCTACAAAGTATTCCTACCGTCCTTGCCCTATATGTTCCGAACGCCTGCTAGTACGCATCCACGGCAGCTTCGTTTACAAATGGATCCTTGATCACTTTGCAGCACAGCACAATGAATGGCTCCACGTCGTCGTCAACCTCCGTGAATCGTGGAACTAGCCAAACTCTTCCATTCTGCAATTTATTTTGACCCTATATGGCCATTCTCTATATCATTTGGGCATCGTAATAGTCATCATCTCAACATGTATACGCGGAAAGTATATATGTCTATATGAATCTATATAATCTATACATATGTGTGCGTGCCTGCAACTGCTTCTATTCCTTGCCTCTCCCCATCCCACGTTTGCTGCCTTCCTTGTATATATCCCAACAACGAAAAATTACTATACTATTTCTGCTTCTTGTATTTTCGCATGACGTTACATCCCCTTTATTTAATGGCAAAAAAAAAATAAAACGTAAAAAAGTTCCCAACATGGTCACGGTCAGTCTTTGTACAACATCCAGTATGTCACAGGGCTTTGTGCCATGATTGAATTGAAGGAAACATACGATTACAAACACGTAAACTTTTGTTTATTACACCACGTTCCAACGACTTATCCTTCTGATGTCTCTGAACTTGACTGTCGCATAAAAAGGGAAGCCGTACATCTGAGACCCTAGGAGGGAACAACACGATGTTGAAAATGTGCTGAATATGGATTATCAACGAAAAAAGCTAAGCAAATGGTCCGTGATTCTTAACATGGCGACAGGCAGAGAGGATGCTGTTTTGCGGGTGGAGCAGATATTTTTACATCAAGCGTCCTGTGCATGATCATCTTTCTGTTCTTTCGACGTGAATACAAGCTGGGGCATCCATTCGGATTCAGGGATATCTTTAGCCCAATCTATGCATGAATCATCAAAAAACTTGGTCTCTCTTGTCCCAAATTGGAATAAGGAGCTTACCAGGAATGGCTGACTCAGGAATCTGGATTTTGCTCATGATCGATTTGATCGTATTAGCAGTTTCTTGAAAAAAAATGCATGTTGATAAGTCCCATTTCTCGAAAGGAATAGACTGTAGATCATACTAAATACCTTCTGGTAGCTCTTCAGATTTGTCTAACGTGATGCTGGGGGCTTCCAGGACGCGATCTTGTTGGTCATCCTGGTCAAGTGATACTCCTTCGTCTTCGTCCTGCGGTAGTTGCTCGTAACCGAAAGGAACTCCTTCCAGCTCATCATCCTCGTCGTCATCACTGTTGGCATCAGTGTCCACGTTGCACGCTGCAAACAAGCTAGTTTAGGGAGCGAATGTCATTTCTAGAAGGCAGCGGTGGTGCGAGTCATTACCTTCACGCAAACGTTCCGGCAATTCACTTTCAAGTCTCAAGTCGTCAGAATCCTCGGCTACATAAGTCAGTGTCAATAATCGGGAGACAGCTGGAAGACATATTAAGAGAAGGCATGAACCTTTGGAGTCGATCGGCGAACTCATTGTGTAAATCCGTTTTCCGAGGAAGAGCAAGAAGCGGTTGATCCCTAAAACCGAGATATCTTACCATGAAAAACTGTTTTAAAAGATTCGACTTGTAATCTTTGCTTTGATAAGCTCAAAGATGGCAAAACTGTTTCCTACCGTCTTTGCAACAGTCTCAATGGCGTGGCAAAGCTACTAGGCAGACAGTATTCAATTACAGTATTGCGCCGTTGAGAATGCTGCATCGGAAACTCGGATATTCTTAGTCGCATGCTAGCGTCAACTATCACTAAATGCGCAGTAAATGGCATGGCTACATATAACTTCCCTGCAATCATGCACCGAATACTTTTTGAGGTACATTGCATTTTTGTTTTCTGGGCAAACATGCTAAGAATACAAAAAGACCATCTCTGAACTGTAATATTCCGTTTTGTCTATGAAACTCCTAAAGGCGTATATAAAGCCATTGCATGAGATAATTCTTTTCTACTGCACGCTTATCTTTGGATTACGGAACATGCCATGTATCCAAAAAATGGACATCTGACCTCAGTCACGACAATCCGAAAATTGCATGAATCTCCTCCTGCAATTTTTTTCCCCTTCATTAGCGTAGATCACCATGCCGAGTGCGAAGAAGAGAAAGCAGCAAAAGCAAGAAGATTTTAAAGTACAATTCGAAATGAGCTAGAGGTTTTTCTTCTGCAGTGGCTGATTAGATCGCTTTACAATGTCTACAGAAAAAGAAGTTAAAAGTTGGCAAAAAGAAAGCTTTGCCTGACAACTACACAGACACCTCCTTCAAATCAAAAAGTAATCAGTCTTTTCGTTACCGTGGCAACAGTGCATTAAGCGTCTAACAATCGTTGAAAAGGCATTTCTCTTCCGAGTCAGAGTGTCACGGAAGACAAGTCAAAACAGGCAACTACTAGCCGTAATCTTACCTTGTCAGATCTGCTTTCGCAAATGAGACATTACAACGCTAGTGTTCGGAAAGGTACGACTTTTGCATCTAAACGACGAATTGAAGCAATTTATTTATCCTCCTGCAGAGGCAATTTCTGGTTTGCGAGAGTGGGCGATCGATTATCCTGGTTTGCTGGTATCAAACCTCGGCACCATTGTGAACGGCATTGTCAAACTATTTGTGGATGATGTAAGGAGGAGTTTTGACGGATTAGTAAAAGGCGAGGAAAAATCTAATATGCGGATAGGATCGAGATGTTCGGAAAGCGTTGTTGCCATTTTTGCAAGAACATATTGCAAACTTAAGAAAGGTAAATGTGATATATATTTGCAGTGCAGTCGATAATGAACTAAATGTGAATATACCCAGGCTGATCTGGACCCATTTCTTCCAATCATGATCATGTATACTTGCTCTGCTATGACGCATATCTTTGAGGATGTGAGAAACGATGCCGTCAAGATTATGGACCTTTGGGTAAAAGTAGCACCTGATGTGGTTAGGGGCAAGTTTTGGGACAAGGTACAATCCTATTTACGAATTGATTCGGTTACAATGTGCTAATCCTTATGCAGATCGTCGGTATCTATTCGAGTTTGTTGACGGTCGACTCTAACGAAATGAGTGCATCAAAATCTAACGCCCCGGCTTTGAATACAACTGGGAATGCCAGTGGATCTACAATGAAAGCTATGATTTCAAAGTCGCACTTACATTTGCACAAGGTAATTCTGCGCTGTGATTTTAAATATTCGATATGGTATATGCTCATTATCGCCGTAGACTCGATTAGATTTGCTGACCAGTTTATCCAATTTCTTGGAAACAGGATTAACGACATCGCGAAGGGATCCGTAAGCATTGTAAATTCCTATCGACAGCGCGATCTGATATTTATTGTGTTAGAATGTGGTTCCTTTTGGATTCGCTCAAAGACCAAAACGCAAAGAAAGCCTACAAGGATCGATTGAAACGGTACTATAAGGATGAAACCGCAAAGACTGTAAGCTGGAATCCTGAGGATCCGGTAAGTTAAAGAGAATTTGGATCCATTTTTGTCGAAACATACTTATCTCGACACCTTAAGACATCGGTTTATTTTCCGCATCCTGAATTATTTTCATACGTGACTTATCTGGCATCATGCGAACTATCGCAACTAAATCTTTTTGAGTCCTCTGGACCGCAAAGCACTGGAAAGATTTTGAAAGAGGAAGAAAAGACTTCGGATACGCATCCTTTGGTATGTAATTGCAGTAAAGTTAATCGCCCAAGTTGTGAGCACATGATAACGCTGATGGATATCCAGGTACTGTTGGAAACATTCCAATCAATACTTGTCAGTTCATGGCTTGAAACGGCACCGTCAGTTTTCACCGCATCTTCCATTACGAACGTCACACCTGCGCTCCAGCTACTGCATATCGTTATACGACTTACGCTCATTATTGGCAGAGTACTTGTAAATGACGATGACACAAGCGAAAAGGACTATTCGTGGCTAGATAAGCACTTGCTCAGTCTCTTGAAATACTTTATGACGTATTTTCCGTACGGAGCAGATACCCTTGGTAATCGACCTGCAGAGGCATGTTAATTTTTTATTGTACGGGATGCCCTACTTGGAACTGACAAGTTGAATTTCGCAGGTCGATAGCTTACTTCGAGAGATGAACGCTGCAGTCTGCGAATTGACGTCAATATACATGCTGGAAAAATCGGCGCAGTCGCAAAAGGCTATAGAGCATCCATCCTGGACAAAGAAAATGGTCAACTACGTGTTACATTCCATTGGTTATGAGGTACAAGAACAAGATGCAACATACATAAGGTTTTCGTTATTTCTAATCATCTGCCCAATGAAAAGGATGGTAAGGAGGGTGTAACAAGCCTATCGTGGCAATTCAAGGAAGAAGACCTTGTATCTTTGCTTCCAGCTATTTGGGGATTCTGGAACAGTCTCGAGGATAATGGACGGTACAAACTGTTCAAGGTATGCTGCTGCTAATTTTTTGCCAAAAGACAATGAGAGATCGCTCAGTATTTCTTTCTCAAGGCTTTTATGAACTTTTACAACTTTACCAGTCCAAACTCAGGTGTAAAGCAGACGGCTTTACAGTTCCTTATACGAGTATATTTGGTAAATAGAAATATATAGCCATATGCTTCAATCCTCTCAACTAACTGCTTTCTAGCTCGAATCTACACCTAGCTACAACGCAGAGTTCAGCGTTCGATCGTCTCCAAAGTACACTCAGCTGCTGCAGAAATGGTTTAGCAGCTTACCAAAGACTTTGTGGCAGCTGAAGACGAGCTACATCCATGTTAGCAGAGTATGTATTCAAACTGACTTTTCTTGCGATCAATATATCGTTAACTTCTAGTACAGGTCATCTTGAATTTTTTATGCGACGTTGCGCGAGAAAATGATAAGAGTGTATTTAACGACGAGGTAACTGAACGAATCTTTAACGTAAATGAAATGGAACGCGAAAAAATAACAGATTATGGATCGTAAAAGATACTGCGTAGCACCGAGCTTGCCATGGTACCGTTCTTTTATGTAAATCTGCCCAAGAAAGGACCATTGTATGGCCCTTTTATCAACCTGCCGGTTGACTTGCAGCAACGTGCACTTGAGTTCATATACTACATCGCAAGTGGCTCACAGAAAGTACGCGATGCTATCTCTGCATGTCAAGAACGTAAGTCTAAGCTTTTTGCTCTGATGATTGGAGAATAATATTCTGACATGCAATCAACAGATGTCTCTGTCAAAGTAATCTTGTAAAAATAAAAATCAATCATTCTTCATAGTATCAATATTGACAACTAGACATGTACTCTGATGCCCCTGAAGCATACATACTTTTCGTGGTGTATGTGCGCACAATGACAATGCAGAGTATGTCTATCTGAATGAAACATCCGAATGCATGGTACATGGAAAATATAAGAGTATTAGGTTGATGGTTTCCAAGAATGTATCTAAGAGCCTACTCCGTATCGTAATGTTAGTGAAAGCATCGCATTGAAATGATCGCTACTATCATACTCCCGTGTGCCTCTGATGGAGAGCAATGTGTACAAAATAACACGTTTAAAAAGCACGGTCTTCGTGGTTGGTGAAAAGAACAATCTATGCAGGGCTTCATGAGAAACAATGAGATGCTAACGAGCCAAACTGGTTGCTTTGACAAGAAGAATTTCGTAGCGGGGAGGATTCTCTTTGTGGGTTCTCAAAAATGGGACATCAGGTGCCTGGCTCGCCCTTCCCCCCATCCCGAGCCCCTTTTTATACTGTCTTTCCGTCTTGACACAAGCCAAAGTTACCACCAGTGTGTCACAAGGTCGCTAATAGGTTGCATTTCCGTGCAGTCAATTTCATTTTTGTTTGTCTTTCCCTTCCAGCCCTTTTAAGACTGCAATGAGCAAACGAGATCAACACCCTGACTCCTTGTCTGATACGGACGACTCTGAACGCGGAGACGACGTCCCTCACGGAGAGAACCGTTTCTCTTTGACGGAATACGATTTGGACGTCGTCGATGATGCTCTTCTCAATCCAGACAGTACAGAGTTTCGGGATCACTTTGGGTTCCGCATAGAAGTCAAGACGGATGACGAAGACTCAAGCGACTCTGATTCTGACTCTATTGACAGTGGCTACAATAAGAAAAAGAACGGCACAACCCAGCATTCGTCTGCTGCTGTGAAGACGTCCGCTACATCCTCGGCAACAACCGGTTCGAGCGAAGAAGATAACGAAAGCGACGGCACTGTGGATACGGCCATGACAACGCCGACTGCACATAAGCATCCAAACCGTTTATCTGCATCATCAGTCGAGCTGCAGAAAGCAGAAGTAGTAACTCGCAACTCGGCAAGCCTTACGACCGTGCAGCGCGGCAGATCAGCTACAGTTTCCAAGGTAACGCCGCAGTCTGATCCGAAATCTTTGCCGCCCATGCCTCAAGAACAGCAGCAGCAGCTGCAGACAAGACGACGTCGTGCGACAACCGTTTCTCGCCCTCCACCCTCCGCAGAGTTTACGAAATTTAGTAATGTCGCAAAAGATCAGAACGCGCCTTTTAGCGGTGCTTCTCCTTCCCGTGTCGCCGCCGCTGCTCCCCCCGTTGCAGATCATCAGCTACAGTATCAGGGAGAAGGGGATGTTTCACTAGATCAGCAACACCAACAACAGAATAGTAATTATTATCAACGAGTAGGGGGTGTACCGATGTCAGCCGCACCCTCGCACGCTTCATCTAATGATCAGTTTGATACGATATCCTTGAGATCAGCTGGTACTTCCTTCGAGACGCAAAGCCGGCCAGACAGCAGCAGTGGATTTTCACTGGCATCTTTCAACTTATTTAAACGAGCTGGATCGCCGACAACTTCGACTCGTTCGACGCAGCGTGCCGTCGAAAGACCGTCCCAAGCATTCAGGGAACGGCAGAGCAAGCGCATGTCTGAATTTTATCGCATGCAACCTCAGACACCTTCGTCGCCCTCACCATCGCTCCCTCAAGCAAGCAGTAGATTGTCTTATGCAAGCGCTAGCAGCTACTACGAGATGATCATGTCCAAATTCGGTCGCACTTCCGAAGAAAATCAGTACAGAGAGAGTCCCAAGCACACAGCTCTCAAAGATGAAGCTAAGCAAGTATTGCAGCAGCTAAAAGATTCAGCAGATGGTCAATACGATTGGGGTAAGAAATTGGAAAAGCTATCATCTGGATAAAGGTATTTGATTGTGCTTACACAAGATCTGGGCAGACTTTTGGTATAGTTTCATTCACGACAACGACGTGGTTGCAAGGACACAGCCTGATGAAGTCAAGCGCCAGTTTGTTCGGGGCGTCCCTCCGCCGCTTCGAGGATATATTTGGCAGATCGTCTCAAAGTCGCGGAACGGTGGAGAGCTAGAATCTGAATATAGGGAATTGCTGAAACGGGTCTGCCCCTATGAAAAGAGTATCCGGCAAGATCTTGAGAGATCATTTAACGTGAAAGAATTCTTTGGAGAGCTGAACGGCGAAGGGCACGAGGCCTTGTTCAACGTGATCAAGGCATACAGTTTGTTTGACCAACAAATCGGCTATTCGCAGGGAATGTTTTACATTGTGGGATGTCTCGTGTCACAGGTAACATCCTTAGTCTCTAACGATAGCTTCATGTGCTCGTTTGGTAATAATAACTTCATTATTAACGCTCGATCTAGATGTCAGACGAACAAGCGTTCGCCGTCCTGATTAGGCTAATGAGTCAATACGGATTCCGCAATCTATTCTCGATTCAAATGGAAACTTTGCACGAACGGCTTTACCAGTTCGATCATATTATGCAGCAAAAGATTCCGGAACTGCATCGACATTTGGAAGTGCAAGGTGTCGAGCCGGGCTTGTACGCAACACAGTGGTTCATGACCGTGTTTGCGTACAAATGCTCCCTTAACCTCGTTTTCCGAGTACTAGATGTTTTGTTTACAGACGGACCCTACATTGTACTGCACTTTGCATTGGCGTTGTTGCACCGCAATCAGCATACCCTATTGAATATGGAACACGATGATCTTGTAGACTTTTTAAATAACGGGATCTTTGACTCCTATCAGGTAAGCAGCCTAAATGTAATTTTGAAGACCATTATTATAAATAACGGTTTGTTCAAAAAAAAGGACAATGAAAGCATTTTTGTCCAGGACGCTTACAACATCGACATCCCTGCGCGTCTACTTACGCGTTTGGCAAAGCAGCATGCGTCGGAAGCTGCTCGGGAAGCTAAATCACATTCCCAGGAAGAACATTTGCGTCGGATTAACGCAGATCTATCCAAACATGTACGCCGGCTTGAGAAATCATACCATTCGCTCAAAGTAGAGCACCAAGAAGTGACGCAGCAAGTCATTGAGGCGAAAATGAACGTGGCACGCATGGATGACGACAACCAGCAACTACGGCACCAGTTAATGCAAGCTCGCACGGAGCTCGAGCAGCTCAAAAGCTCGTTGCCAAACGTTGAAGAGTTAACGCGTCAAAATAAGCAGTTACTGCAGCGCAACAATGATTTAGAAGACCAGTTGGCTGACATAGAAGCGGTCCTGATTAGCTTGAAGGTCAAATATGCAGAGCGGGAAAGTGCATACGAAGAACTCAAGCAAAAGGCTCAAAAAGCTGGTATTTCCTTACTGTAACAACATCGTCACCCATATGTATATATACTCTCTTTCCACAAAGTTAATTTCGTTCCTTTCCGCCTCCCTCCCTCCAATGAAAAAGGATACACATCGCATTGTCCTCAGTATGAATTTCACACTGTGTAGTAAGATCAATTTTGAGCAGCCATTATCTCCTTGTATGTAATATGGTCTCAGCGCTGTCAATTCCACCATAGTTTTGGTATGCATGCAGTAGCTACCAATGGTAAAGATTTAACGAACTTCCCTCCAAACGATTGTTAAATTTGGCTTACAAGCTAATATTCAACTTTTTATTATTGTTTCTTGTACAAGGTTTATTACATGTTTAAATCTTAGAAAGAAGGGTTTTCATCGATAAACAGAAATTTGTTCATTTTACGTGGATTAAAGTATCGGAATCTTGGCTGGTTTTTGGAGGAAGTCGAGCGCGATGTTGTTGTTGTAGATGATGATGAGGATGATGATAATGTGGTAGCTGGGGTAGCTGTAGCGGTATTTGATATTTGGGTTGCAGTAGCAGCGGCGTTGGTAGTAGTAGTAGTGTTAGAAAAGGTACTGTAGTTAAAATGAACCATAGTCGGAGCGCATGGAGTGACAGCAGTAGATGGAAAGATGCCGGATGATGAGATTGGGGTGTTAGCGGAAGCGGAAGAAGAAGAGAAAGTATTAGAAAACGACAGGACGGAAAGCAGAGGCCCAGATGGAGAAAGTTGATGGTGGGATTCGTTGAGTTCTTGGGATTTTGCAGAGGGCTTAACGTTTGCAAGGAAATAGTCCGGTGCTTTTGCAACAGTTGCTTCTTTAAAGACGTTTTTGCGATTTGGGTGAGAGTGAAGTTGATGCCTCCGAATCTCGACATCCAACCAGTCTGCTACTTGGATCCAGTTCTTGACTCTAGCTTTGTACTCGCGCGTGTTCAAAAGAATGCCTTGTGCGTTGGATAGGCCCCGTTCAAAATCTGCAGCGTCGATGCCTTGAAGGATGATGGGTGATGCACAGTCGCGGAAGATATCTTTGGCCATTGAGATGATTTCCGCGGCTCGCCAGAACTCATCGCGGTCAAATGCGCAGCGGCCTAGCAGGCTCTTGGTGCAAGTATTGAGTGCCCTGAGTTGGTTAAACGCAAGGGACAAGCAGATGTTGAGTGACTCAAGAGAGAATGAACTTGGGTGTGGATCAGTAATGTCGGGAATAAACAATTTGTGGAGGATGATTCGTGTTGCGTGATATTCAATGTTAACTCTCACGCATGCCGAGAACAAATCTTCGCAGCCATACTCGAAGCCGCTGTCGAATCGAAAGTAGTCTGGGAGAGCATTGTAAATTTCCAGGATCCGTTTGTCGTACGCCCGAAGCTGTTCCACAGTCATGTCCGAATCGTGTTCATAAAACGTGTGAATTATGTCTGCCTGGAGCCGCCAAAACTTTAAACAGTGGATCAGAGTGAGAACAGCGATTTCCCCTTCGTCGATATCTTGCTCAAATAGCCGTGGAGTGTCGACCGGTCCCGGATACTTGGTCTGCGGTGTATTCTTTGGCGCGCCTGCCGAGTAGAACGAGAAATCCATGGCCCAGGCAAACCACCAAAGTCGAGTGTCCATCTCCTTGTCATATGAGTCGTCGTCGGCGTGTGCGGCCATGCGTGGGTATATTTCCAGATTGTGGAGCGCTGAGACTGCCATCCCGACATAATGATGCCTCTTGCTAGGTTCTGCCCGAGCACTCATGAACAAGAGAGCGACCACGTCGTAGCGGCTAGGACAATCGAATGACTGGGAGAGACACTCGCGAGCCCTGTCGAAAAAGAACTCTTCTTGTTCCTGGATTTGGTTGTGATCGTTCAAAAAATGACTGAGCCCTGGTCGGCCGTGATGGATGACCATGTGCTGGAATACAAATGCACAGATAGCGTTGACAATGAGAGTCTCTGTTGCTGCTGGATGGGAATCGTACCACGCCATGAATTCATCCTTGCGAAGGATGGGAGTGTACCGGACCCAGCACGTGAAGTATGTCTGAATGCATGCATCTGCGATTTCTCTCAGAGTCACAAGGGGACCGTGCTTTGAATGAGGATGATGGAGTTGGCCAAGCCGACACACTGAAGCGAAAAAGTTGACGGGACGTGTGCGATGATTTGGGTTGCGATATAAGATGACGCCAGATGCATTCTGTCTTTCGTTATTTCCGACATTGATGTTTGTGCCACTTGCAGATGAGATGCTGCAAAGCTTGCTAAATGCGTCAATTAACGTGCGCAAATCGGACACATTCGATATGCGAGCTTCCATGTTGATGCCCTTGTCCGTATATGAGAGTTTGAACTTTGACAGCGCCTCTTGTATAATGTCGCTCGATGCTGGCAAAATTGGTGAGAGTGCAACTTCGCTGCCGGTTTCCTCAACGTAGCTTTCTTCGTCTGAGAATGGCCACGTTGCTGCTGCTGCTGACACAGCTGTGGATGATGATATATTATTACTATCGTCGTTGTTGATATCATTGTCATTACTATTATTGCTATTGTTGTTGTTAACTGTTGATGATGATATTCTTCTCGGATGCAGCGGCTCGCTGTCGACGCTTTCTGCGCTGCTGACTGGATGCTCCAACGGCGTGGGAGGATTGCTAGCAAATATGGATGTGGGAGCAACAGGAGCAGCAACAGCAAAGGTATCGGTAGGCGATGTTGATGGCCGAATACGATGTGAACCTGTCGATGATGACTTTCTATCTGCCCATCTGTGATGAGGCGGAAGCGGCTGAAACGTTGGAAAAGCTGTGGATGGGTCTTTGTATTGAAACTGTTGTAAACCAAAGTTGAATTCTTCACCGGTTGTGCTTGGACGGGCTGTGGCATATTGCGGGCAAAATCCATCACGAGCAATGTATGGATCTTCGGATCGAATGCGTTTGTGTGTTCGATCAAGTGTCGCGAAGGGCATCGAGAAACGAGATGCGAATAGAAAAAGAAGAGTGATGGAATGTGGGAAAATCCCAATTTCTTTTACAAGTGTGAGCCATCGTTGCCTTTGACTGAAAATGCGCGGGTGAGCCAGGGTGACACATAAAGAGGAGTATGAAGCTGTAACCAATGGCAAATGCTGTCGATAAGGTACTCACTGATACGTTTTCCTTGTTTCCCGGGTCAGCATAACTTTGCTGCCTCTAGCCTCTCTTGTCCTGTTTGCTGTACAATCACGTAACTCTCCCTGCACAGCAAATAAAAGCCAATTATAAAAATGGGGTCTCTTGTGAACTCTCGTGCTATCGTCACACGACAGATATGTAAATGGAAGTCGCTGTCCCCATCTTCATCACGTGCTTTGTGCTCTCAATTGCACGAATGTTTTTTATTATTATTCCTTCTATTCAATACTAACGAAGGCTACTTGGATGTTTTTCCGTTTATGCTACACAGATCGCCGCTGTGATAGCATTTGCAACAGTCTAGCACATGTGTTCATTGCGATAACCATATCAAAACCGCTCAATGTATGTACTTTCCTTATCATATCTCGAACCACGTTACTGAACTATCAATATTCAGGGCCTATGTCTTCCCCAGGCCCCCTCTCTGAGAAATCTGTGCCGCCGTTATTCTATTCGGACCTTTTTTTTCGACAGAAATACTCTTCGCCAAAGTATGCACATACTAGGTGGCTTCGGCCTTGTCCCGCGCCTGCTGAGGGCGGGCCTTGGCTTATATCGATGAGTAATTTGAATTGATTCATTGTTCTAACCGGACGAACCGTGGATGTGCGATTATTTAATAAACTTGGTTTTCAATATTGCGATATATCTGCAATGGACACGAGCAGTAGCAACTAGTCAGCTTCATTTATACAGGCCGAATATTCTGCAAGGTGTGTCTGACGATCTCGTACACCATCCAAAGGATGGATAATTGTATTCCGAAGACGGCGGGGCGACAGAAGAAAGATCAGAAAAAGATTGTAGCTATCCCCGAAGCTAATTGATCCGCAGCGAGACATCCCTACATTCTGTCGTGGCTAAAGTACTGTATCTAGACTTCCGTGGCGTACGGTAAGTCCATTAAAATATACTACTCGTTTATAGAAAGTAATTAATCGAGACCACTGTTTGCATATACGTGAAACCATGCAATGGATAATATGGATTAGGAACCTCTTGCGAAACCCTATCTAAAACTTACCGGACCTTCTTGCTATCAAACCATGGCGAAATAAGGTTTGATCATTAATAAGCCGAAGATTTGCTGTTCCAAATGACCCACAGTGGTCCATTTTGAAAATTCCTTGGAATCCGCCCAGATGTATCCGTAACAAGAAGTGCGAAAGACAAAGACGACGAACTACTTTAACAGAATACAATTAGCGGAGAAATAATATGCCACCAGTATTGCATGGGACCTCACTTACTTGTACGTCGCGCTCACACGTACGAAACTACCTTATTTGTTCTATCATGTTCTTTTCCGGAAAGATACTAAATACAAGAGATAGGATGATGCTTATTTTAAGCATTTTTCCGAAAAAGGAGAAAAACCAAGTCATCTCGAGTGATTGAACGAACTGAGGGAGCATTGCTAGTAGCCTTTGCATCCAAAGACTCAATAAAATGCGCACAGAAAAGAAATATAAGAACAAGAATGACATACTTATTACGAAATTCTGCTATAAAAGCAGAATAACAGAGAATGAAAGCAATTGCGTGACCGTCAGAATAAGAAGGATGATCTTCACTGAAGACAAAGAAAATGAACGCCTATGTCGTATACCAATTTTTACACACTGTCCGATACTGGCAAGAAGTCACTGAACCTCATCCAAGCATATTCTAACGCTGGTAAAAATTTGAGGGAAATAATTCGCAACGGCGATATTTTTGTTCTTGTCCATGTAGATCTGTATTGTGTTGAACTATGTGCCAAAGTCCGCGCAAATCTCCTTCAACAATGAGAGAGAGGGAGTTCGTAGTTTTGTTTTTTAAGCTACTTTTGTTCCAATCGATAGACATTAGTTTGTATATAGCAAATCATCCATAATTGGATGTTTATAGACCAAACGAGTCTACGTTAAAAACAATGTTATCTTCCTTTTCCTCTTTCTAAACCCATGAATTCTTTGTACATCGTTCTTTAGATCTATATCTCCTCTGCGAGCAAGTTGTGGCCAGTCATCTCCTCTGGAACATCCAAGCCCATGACGCGCAGGATGGTAGGTGCAACATCAGCCAAAGCACCTTTGGCTTCAGGGATAAACTTGTACTTTTCAGAGGTCATAACGAAAGGTACCTTGGCGCAAGTGTGAGCGGTGTGGGGTGAAGAGTAATCGTCAGACAACATCTTTTCAGCATTGCCGTGATCAGCAGTGACAAAGAGGATGTAGCCGTGCTTCTTGCATGCTTCGTAGATGGTGCCGATGCCCTTGTCAGTGGCTTCCACACCCTTGATAGCAGCTTCGTACTTGCCAGTGTGACCAACCATGTCTGGAGGTGCAAAGTTGCACATGACGAAGGGATACTTGCCGCTGGCAATCTCCTCAGCAACGCGGTCAGCAACGCCTTGGGCGCTCATTTCAGGCTGCAAGTCGTAGGTGGCGACTTTGGGTGAGGCAATCAAGCCACGATCTTCGCCTTCGAATTGAGCTTCGGTACCTCCGTTGAAGAAGAAGGTGACGTGGGCGTACTTCTCGGTTTCGGCAACGTGCATCTGAGGAATACCGTTCTTGGACAACCATTCGGCCAAGACGTTGTCCATGGTTTGTGCGGGAAAGGCGACCTTGAAGGGGAAGTCGCTCTTGTACTGGGTCATGGTGAAAAGTTCCAAGTTCTCGGGAACCTTGCTGTCGAAGGGGCAGGGGGAGATACCGAAAGCTTGGTTTATTTCGCGCATACGATCAGAACGGAAGTTGAAGAAGAACAAGGTATCATTGTCGCGGACGCGGCCCTCATCAGACAAAATGATAGGCTTCAAGAATTCGTCGGTTTCGTTTTGCTCGTATCGTTGCTCGACGGCCTTAATAGCATCGTCAGCTTTCTCGCCCTTGCCTTCAGTCAAGGCCTCGAAAGCGATCTGGATACGTTCCCAGCGCTTGTCACGGTCCATGGCGTAGTAGCGGCCGACGATGGTTGCCAATTTACCGTATGAAAGTTCCTTCAACTTATCCTCCAGCTGCTTAAGGTACTTGGTGGCAGACTTGGGTGCGGTGTCACGACCATCACCAAAGAAATGAACGTAGACTTCAGGCACGCCAGCATCCTTGGCAGCTTGAAGCAATTCGAAAAGGTGGGAAATGTGAGAGTGGACACCACCGTCAGAGAGGAGACCCAGGAGGTGGAGACGGCCATTGCTAGATTTGGCACGTTCAAATGCACCCTTGATGTTTTCGACCTCACCAAACTTGTGCTCTTTGACTGCAAGATCAATACGCACAATATCCTATCGATGATGAACAAGGTCGGTATCAGCGGGTTTTGGGCAAACGGAAAAAAGCCTCGTGATTTCACGATCAACTCGGAGTGGCCGGAGATGAATCGTTTGGCTTACCTGGTAGACAACGCGTCCTGCACCGATGTTCAAGTGTCCGACTTCAGAGTTACCCATAAGTCCATCAGGCAAACCAACACTCAAACCGTGTGCAGCAATTTCAGTGTATGGGTAGGTCTCTTTGAATTTGTCCATGACGGGTGTATTGGCGTTGCGAATGGCATCGCCCTTTGGGTTCTCGTCGGGAGAGACACCCCAGCCGTCAATGCAAATGAGACACACCTTTTCCTTGGGTGTCTGCTTTTCTTTTGGCATCTGTCCACCGCCTGGCATAGTGTATATACAGGAAAAGTCTAGAAGAGGAGAAGAAAAGGTAAAAGAAGATGAAAGATCCTCAGATTTTCGTGGAGCCCGAAAAAAATCTGTGCTTCATCGGCAATGACGTCGTGGGGTAACCAGGCCCGATTTTTGACGACCCTTAAGATGCGTATAAGATTCACAAGCAAAAAAATAAAAAAAAAGTTTCCGACTACGCGGGTTCTCTCAAGTCAGCCGTAACCCGTGAAGAGTCTCTCATGGCGTTGATCTTGGGTAAAATGCTATATTCTGACCCACCATGCTCAATACATGGATTACATCGCGGGTAATCCTGGAAAATCGCGGCAAAAACGGGAGCATATACCAATGATGCTTTTCGATGCCAATGGCTGACTATAAACGTAGATGAATACGGTCGAAAAGCAATACAATGCCAGGGAATATGATGGTACATAAATTCCATGCTCTCATAAATACTCCAGTCGTGTGTTATTTTTCATAGCTACCGGCGTTTAGACTCGAATACTTGTTTTAGTCTATGCTTGTCAAATGCAGCATAATATAGCCATCCATATTAATCTGCGCCAAATGTATGTTCACTAGCATTCATACATCCTCGCTGCTGTATTTCAAATAATAGATCACGCACTGTGATTGATTACTTATTCGACAAGGGCTTCTGTCGAACGCTTGACCCATCGGTACCGGGGTTACCGCCACTTGAATGAGGATTGCCCGGAAACAAATGTTTCATGCAAGTTGGTTTGTCGTCCGTCGGCTATTTTAGATATGTAATGCACTCTAAATGTTGAGCTTATGTCGTCTACCAGGTCTTCTTAGACCTCCAATGCAGAATGTTCAAGGACAAGTTGCAACTATGCGAATTGTGCATATATATAATGCTTAGTCATGTTTATAAAACCTGGAAGCTCCAGTATAAATTATCAACGCGATGGACGGAGATCGGCTCTAATTTAAAATACCTAAAGTTGGAGCACTTTCTTCATGTAAAAAAGTGTAACAATTTTACAAAAATGCAGTATGTAAAATACTGCATACAGTATATGTACCATGAATCCAGGCGGCTAATACGCTTTGCAATGTGAAACGGATAAGGAACTAGTAATGTCTCGCGTAACAGGAGATTGAGTCCATTCATCGGCGAGCATTTGATGCGACTGCTGGAAACCGTATGGAAGTTTTGTGATTGGTATAGTCCGTCCTTTAGGGTATGAGATACACTGCATCTCGTCATTTTTTAATTTTCTTGTAGACAGTACAAGTATTGAGCTGTCTTTGGAGTTCGTCCTGCCACTCCATGAATACGTGCTTTACATGGACGCTTGAATTCAGTTCAGAGCTGATGCCCTAAATTATCTGGAAATGGATATGCGTATGTAATGCAATACAGGACCAAGTTTCATTTTCAACACTTTGCAATGATCTGTTGGCACACGTGGACCGTCGGTTAGCAACCAAGCTCGGCGATGACAAGTCGCTCGACCTAAAGCACTACCAATTTTGGCATCGTCTCGGGTCTGCTGACTCGTTCATGGGTTGGCTGCATCGACCACTGCTACTGCCCCCTTTCTGCTCCTTTTCCGCCTTTTCTTACGTTTCCTTCTGCTACATAGACTGGGTATAACGTGAGTATGGCCGATCTGAAACGCCGATAGTCGCTTGGAACTAGAGTCATTCTCCCATCTAGATAAAACACAATGGCCGCCAGTATGCTTGACCGAGGAACAAGTAACTCCACAGGAAATGGAGAATACAACCTTCCGGGAGCATATCAAAATGAGAGACCAGACTCAGAGCCTGCGCTTACACAACAATGTCTCTGGTTCGAACTCACGGGTAGCACAGTACTTCAGTCTGTATTTCACACTGCTGATAACCTAAAGAAAAGGCGCAGTCAACTGCCAGGAGCATGGGAGGAATTATCGGAGACCACAAACGTTGTCGTTGATGACAAGAACCTCAATGAACTGAGACAAACGGTGGCTGCACTTCGAAAGGAAGCCGAGAAGCTGGAAGCAGCTGATGTTTTGGTCAAAAAAGGAATCGAGGCTGTAGCCCGCAAGCGCATGCTTGCTGAGCATAAACGACGGAAGCAATCCGAATGGGATTGGTGCGAAGAGGCTGAATCAACTGAAGATAGCAGCAGTGACGACGACGACGACGAAAGCAGACGACGTCAGAGCCATAAACTCGAGGATGATGACTGGGAATGGATCGAATGATCCCATAGATACTTTCTCTCTAACTCTCACTCCCCACACCCCCTCACACTCTCTCTCTGTGCATAACATCAACTAGTATACCACCATTTCATGAATATCATATCTACCATTATATTGTATACAAGTGATAGTCATTATTTTACAAGGAAATACATCATTTACTGGTTTTACTTCCTTAAACTCAGGATATCGGTTGCCATCATGCATCTTTTCGAGGGTGTCGGCGCAACGGAGTGTGGTAGAGAAAGGTGACACGCATTTTTAGTGGTGCCGTTCCCTGAGCTACACTCTACCTTTCTTCTTCAAACACTCATGTCCAGCCAGAATAGTATATTTCGACAACAACAGCAACTCTACCGATCCTCGCATTACTTTGGAAAACCAAAAACACCGACTTACATCGGTTCGCCTCCTCTGCAGGAGCACCATGATTCGCTGGATTCATACAATTACGCAAGCAGAGGTAAGATCTGGGTACAATAGAATGGAGGTGGCATGTCAATAACTGTCTCCGTTGGTAGGTCGTAAACGAAGAGTTTCTTCAGAAGATGAGATTATGGATGAGCCCTCAGAAGACGACAATAAGATGGATACAAGACACAAGGCAGAACATTATCCAAAACGGACGAGGCAAGCTTCATCGAAACCGTTCCCTTTAGATAAACTCTTGGCGACAATGGAAAAAGAAAAGTTGATTGAACTCATCCGAGACTTGGTTGATGCCAATCCACCGCTGCAGAGCGAGATAGGCGACTTAATATCGGCTCAATCCTTAAAATCTGACAGCATCTCTTGATAACTGCATCTTTTCTTGTCATTTTCTCCTCCGCCACAGCCCACCCTCGTTTATAACCGTCTTTAATATCTTTACTCATATACACTCTTTCCATAAATCAAATTCGTCATCCAATGAAAACCTATTTCGCATTCTCCTAAGTGTGGATGTCGCATCTTCCAGGAGTATATAAAGAATGTAAACATTTTAGCCCAGCTTTCCTCTCTCCTGCCACACCGTACGGTTGAAATTTCAGATTACAAGATGAGCATCCAGTTTTTTTTTTATGAAGATGGGCAAGGCAATGCTGTCGACGAATACGGCAGATCTGAGCCCACGGACTATGTCGTCGACGAAGAGCAGTATGCTCTTGAAACGCTAAGTTCATACACGCAGTATTTACGTAATCGAACTCGCGAGAGCGATGGCCGGTCAGACGCCATGCAGACTGATGACGTAAAAAAAAATGTGGACGTTCGCATGAGAGAAGCGTCGATCAAGCGAGTGTACACGCTCTACACGGATCAGGACAAAGTCAGATACAGTTAGGTATCCATGTCCGTACAGCTCAAAGATGGGCCAAACAGTATGAGGTGAATCCGGATAGCATATTTGCGAAGCGTAAGAAGAATGGTCGTCCGCGTATCCTTGGTGAAGAGCATAAGAAGGTCATTCTAGAGTACGTCGATGAGAACCCTT
>NW_027192144.1:405392-423095 GCF_041956525.1 Rhizomucor pusillus | reverse complement strand
AAGCGCAGTAAGTTCTTGGAGAAGGAGACACTCACGACCAGAATTAATGAAGCATGCAATCGTATAAGTTTGAGTGATTTCGAAGGGTTTGTCTCGCACTCTCATAAATGCTTAGATAAATGCCGCAACAGAGAGCACTTGTGATGTGGGTATCACAATAAGTCGATGGCATACGACAGATTGATAGGATACACATTTAAACACACATTGAGAAAATGAGTAACAGGTATTCAGTAAGTGTCATTCTTTTCCTATAATATGTTCTTAATGCTCACCATCTGAACTATGCACCGCGGCTTGCATGCAGTTGGCCGGAGGAGCTCGGTATGGCTTTGTCACATTTCTAGACAGGTTTGTGAAATGCGTCAATATCAAACTTCGGCAATGCGACAACTAATGTCGTTTATTAGCGTCATGCTTAGCTTCGCAAGTCCGCCAAATGCATCTGCAAAAACGCGACTTTATTTTTCGGAAATACAGTACGATCAGCTCATTGCAGAGCCGTCCTCAAGAAGCTCCTTAGTATCAGCCTCATGTACCCAAATTTGTCCCTTTTTTGCATATTGTCAAAACTCTAGCAAATCTGCATTGTACCTTGTTTACTACTAATATGCATTCAAATGAACATTATGCATATTGCTTTTCCTATTGTATGGCTATTTGATATGATCATAAGCTTCTAGGAAAATGTTATTGATACTTGCTACATCTATGACATGAGGCCTCGATGGACATCAAAGTCCTTTAAGTCGAAATGAGAGAAGTCCAGATAATTAGTAGTTCTGTGTCTATGTAAATGGTTTGCCTTTGATAGGTGACGCATATTAACGAGCAATTGGAGCATAATAGTTTATAAAGCATGCTATTGCGTTGTTGTCTTTATGAGGGAGCATGCTCAAGCATTTAGGCGTGGGAGAGAGCATATAATATTCAGCTTTGCGTTAAATATACCATGTCGGATCGAGTCATGCAACTATCGTAAATGCAGTCAAGCGATGTGTTCAATTCTCGGTCCCCAAAAGGTTGTAAGAGAAAACGGAGGAGCGAGTATTCAGTGTTACCATTACACTTCCTGGGAACCGTGTTTGCTGCAATCAGAATTATTCACATGTTCCTCCGCTGCCTTTGCGAGCCTTCCCCATTCAAACTTTATAGCAGACCAAACATTCTCGAAATATAATAACTTGCTATCCTCCGAATTGCTTTTTTCCCCTCTTACGTATACAGACAAACAAGTCATGACCATTCCACTTAAACAATCCACGGACGTGAACGCAAAGACGGCCGCTGCACGTCTTGAACAAATAAAGGCACAGCTCAACTTGACGCCCTCTCCCATGTCACTTCAAGCACCTCAAGATATGAAGGAGGAACGAGCAGCTGCTAGTTTCGATATCCAAAAGCTGGCACATTTTTGGGCTGGTGGCGAGCGTCAGTATCGTCTTTTGGTAACAGGATGAAAGCAACAATGCTGTATCCGTCAAGATTTTTAACTATGTCCTTTTAGCAAAAAGCATTCGACATAATTAAGAGCGATCCGCAACTTGTCGTGCAGCCTCCACGCAACTTTCTGTCACTGTCTCACGCAGAATCTCGCGAATTGTAAGTGAGATTTGGCAGGCTCGGATGAAAGGGGTCTGGAACGAAAAATAAGAAAAAGGAATGCGTCTAATTCGTCTCGTCCCTCAGCACTATGGGCCAAATTCAGCGGGCTTTTCAGCTCACGCAAGACCCGGTGATCCAAAGCATCGACCAGGACTTGGGACAAGCTATTATTCAGGCTCTGAACCTTTACTCTGAAAGTTTCGGCATGCGTATTGGTGTGCACACTGCTCTTTTCCGGAATGTGCTGCTAATGCTCGGAAGCGACGAGCAGCGCGATATTTGGCTTCCTGAAGTTGATAACTACCGGATTCTCGGCTGCTTTGCGATGGTCAGTATTTACTACTATAAACGTATGAATACATAAGTATATCATACTTATCTTACTGCATAATTAATAGACAGAACTCGGCCACAGCTCAGCATTGAGAGATATCGAAACAACAGCAACTTACGATCAGGTGACGGATGAATTTATCATTGATTCTCCATCTATTACCTCCACAAAATGGTGGATTGGTATGGCTGGACAAACAGCTACGCATACCACGGTGATTGCTCAGACGTACATTGGTGGAAAGCATGTTGGGCACAACTGGTTTATCGTGCAACTGCGTGATAAAGATACTGGAGAATTGATGCCGAACGTCATTGCAGGAGACGTTGGCCACAAAGTTGGCAGACCGGGTATCGACAATGGCTGGATCCAGTTTAGACAAGTTCGTATACCTCGCTCGAACATGCTGGCTCGATGGGTCAGTCTCGATCGTGATGGAACCTATACTCCTGCGCCTACACCTGCTGTCATGTATGCCACGCTAATTCCAGAACGTATCATGCTTGTCCTCAACACGATTATGGTAATTGCGCAAGGTGTGGTCATTGCAACACGCTACGGTATTACTCGTCGCCAGGGCAACAAGAACCAGCAAATTATGGATTATCAATCGCATTATGCCAGTCTTTTGCCGGCTACAGCCTTCATGTATATGGTCCGTGCAGGATTGTATACACTCGATGAACAATTCAAGACCCTAACAGCTGGTGGAGATATGGACCCGGCTGTGTATATCAATCACATGAGTGATATGCATGCCATCTCTGCCTGTCTCAAAGGACTCAGCGGCTGGTACGGTGCAGACATTCTAGAGAGCTGTCGCCGTGCTTGCGGTGGTCACGCATACTCGGCATACAACTACATTGGTCAGCTTATCGCCGATTACGGTGTTTTGACAACTGGTGGTGGCGACAACGTGGTTTTGCTTCAACAGACCGCCAGTATTCTTCTGCAGCGCTTGTCACGTAAACTGAAGCACGACGACTATCCCAAGCTTTTATTCAAGAGTTCAACGCATTACATGTTGAGAGCTAAGGAATATTTGGCCCAGTCGACTTGGAATGTGCAAGACGTATCAGCTTGCTGCAATAACTTGTCACTCATTGAAGAAGCATTGAACGCTATCCTTGTCAAACGTGTGAGTATTTACATAGCAATCATTATGAATAATCAGGGAGCTCACTTACGATATCCTTTGGTACACATAGCTTAAGAGCATCTTGGATACGCAGGAAAAGGGTGTCGATAGGAACGATCTCTTGAAGGACTCAGTTCGCGTGGCGGAAATGCATGCAGCTACCTTCCTCTTTAGCAACGCTCTCGAAAAGTTTGTTAACCAGAGACAGAGCAGTGACCTGACAAAAGACGTTGTTGCTATTCTCCAACGGATGACTCTCTTGTGGGGACTTCATACTCTTCACACATACAGCGATCAAGGCTACAAGTCAGGATTCTTGATCGGTCAGCAGGTCAAGGACATTGAAGCATTGTATCTTGAGGTAAAAATTAGCATTATGCGAACGAGAGTTAGAATTTTGGCTGATATACTTTTGTAATACGGAAAAGACATGCAAAGGTCTTCGCAATCAGGCCATCGGTTTGACGGACGGCTTTGGATTCCCGGACTTCGTCCTCAAAGCGCCCATTGGCAAGTACGATGGAAATATCTATGAAGGTATGAGCAAAAGTTTGGATAACCTTCTACAATTCGAGTTATTTAAGGATCTTTTTTTATGGCAGCTTACTTTGATACTGTGTTGATGCAACCAGGCAGTATCGGAAAACCAGAATACCATGATCGCTACATTAAGCCATTGACTGAGCGAAAATAGTAGTACATTCTGCGACCTATAACATACTTTATATCCTTGCAAAACAAAGAATAAGAAGTTCCCACGATTTGGATTCTTCGAAAAGGAAATAAACTTTCCATCGCTAATTAAGTTTAAACACAAATAAGAGTGAGAATGCACTATGTACACATGACTATTCCTTGTTGTCAATCCATCGTTCTTGTACGTCGCTCACGTCCTCGTGGTAACCAGCTTTCATAGCCGAGAGCATAATGGACTCGTTACCTTCCGTGAGTCCGCCGAAAATAAAACCTCCAGCCTTATCAATGACTTGCTGTAACTTGGTCATTGAATCTTTATCTTCAACACAGAGGGTGTAAAAACCGACGAGTGAAAAATCCTCGATCAGTTCGCACAGCGCTGCATTCAAAGATTTGTACTTTGCTCCGAATGGATCATCGTTCAGAGATTCCAGTAGGTACGAGAGATCCATCACATCAGTGTAATAATCGAGATTAAATCCTAGAAATTCTTAAGCTTCCAAATGCTTAGAGGCTCGTGGATCAATTACTCACGTAATTTCCCATAGGATTCGATGAGATCAATTTTCGACAGGACATTAACATGCGGCAATTCCAGTTGTATCATCGTTTTCAAGGATAGTAGCAGCACCGATATATATTTTGCCGGATCAGTACAGTAATGCGCATCAACCAAATGTACTGCTACGAGCTACAAGCACGCAAGATCAGCAAATCGTATATCATATTTACCTGCAAACTTACTCTGTAATTCAACTTTTCGAGCTTTTCCAAAATCTGCTTCACAGCATTGTGATGCGTGAATAACTCGACTTGGCCCGGAAAATCAAAGAGTATGTAATGATCTAGTGCGTACAAGTAAACTCTCCCTGAAACACCAGTGTACTTTTCATCTCTATACATACCTTGCAACTTTTCGAGCTTTTCCGTGAGCCAATCAATATTTTCCAAGAGATATTCGAGACAAAACATGATGCCGCCGTTGGGGCCTAGCCCAAGTTCACGCATAGTATCGTCGAGCGTAATAAGATCGGCTACATTGACGGCGCAAGGATAGGGTATAAAGTCATTTGCAGGATCCAGGTTGACAATGGCGACTTTTCTGTTCAAAGTTTTGTTGCTGTGTGAGTAACGATTATAAATCGCGGGATCGATGAACGGTGCAATTTATACCTTCCAATCGCCGTGAGGTATTGATAGGCACCCCAACAGTAAGTCGTTTTGCCCGATCCCGGTGGACCGACAATAACCTTTCTAGCCAGTAAGCATTTATGGTCAAATTTTGCCTTTAGAATCAATTTACCTGACCGAACGGCATATTCGAGAAAACGACGGATTCAGTAAGCCAAATCGGGGTCGGTCGATTTTCAGCAGCATTGATTTCAGGTCGGGCAAACAATGGCTGTACAAAGCATTGCCTCCCAGGGACAATTTTTCGATTATACACCCAAAATCAAGAGAATTACAGCATATTAAAGAGCTTGTGCGCACAGAAATTTGTAGCTGAAGAAAACAAGCAAAATCGAGGCTGGATTGACAAGGATAAAGCGAAGGCCTAGTGAATCAGGAAGGACTTGTGTTGCGGTACGGCAACGTGTAAATACCAACGATTGATACAGAAACTTGCTACCGTGTGAGCACGCTTAGCCGATATTTGACCCGATAAGCATCCAAGCAAAAGATTTCATTAGACCAATCCGAGAGTGGTTCAAAAATCGATAAAGGCTTTGCTATTTGACGCATATAGGGCGGTGATCCTGCAAGTGAAAGGAAAGGATGCCGCCAAACGTTTCACAGCAGCCTCGTGAACTCTCACTGCTCCTGCTGCAACGTGCAAATAGTTATGAGCCTCAGAAAAGACCTCCACTACTCTCTCGGTAAAATAAAGGCGGATGTATGTTCCAGGCTTGCGAAACAGAACCCTTTGCAGACACCAGACACCAAAGCACTCTCGCTGTGGATCTACGAGGAACGCAATGACCTTGCCGCGCTGCGATTGTCTGCGTACCATCAGCAAGAGACGCGGAAAGCATTCCTGAGCTGGATCGAGGAAGAAGGCGAGGACGGGAACGAAGACATACAAGTACTTAATGGAACGAGAGAAAACATATGCCACGTAAAAGGCTCAAATGTAGATAAAGAACATAGGCGAAAAACTGGCTGCCTTGATGGAAAAGCAGCAAGAAATTGACAATGAATATATCAGTTAAGTTCCAGCAGCAGTAGTGGCTCCCCTGGCGAAAGTGTTAACCCATATGCAATCGTTGGTCTACGGAAGAAAGATACAGGCGGCATCGGCAGATCATTAAAAGTATCCGTGAACGAGATCAGACGGTTCTGTCGTCAGAGCGAGAAAAGATGAAATCGCTCGAAGCTCGAATCCAGCATTTGCAAAAACGAACCCAACGAGTACCAAACAAATTGCACAGTTTGAACGGGAATTATCAGAGCTGCGTCAATCGGTGCAGGATAAACAGAATCAGATGAACGACTACAAACGGTTCGCGCTTCGGGAAGCTTTTCATCTCAAGTTTGCGGCCATGCAGGAATATGCGGAAAAATCGGCGCTGCTGGCGAGTTTTGGCAAGTATTTGGTAGATCTCCTCGACATTACACCTGGACCCAGACCACCGTACGACAAGCACCAGGATGCCGATATGATCCTTATCGATTGCTTGCTAGCGGTGGATGGTTGGCATCCTCCTCAAGCTGAATCGTCGACGTTGCTGTCATTTTTAGAACGCGATAAGCAAGACGCTCAATTGCTAAAGGAAGAACACCTTGAAGAGTCTCTACCAGCTTATAACGCCGCCGCGATGGTGATGAACGAAGAAGCATCTATCGAGAACGAGAAATCCGCTTTGGAAAATTACTTGACGAGCGTAGATTACAATCAGTTGTATCAACGAATCATTCAAAAGGAGAAAAAACTGGAGTGATATTAAACATCTAGCGATTCCTTCTATTTATTCTAGCATTTTGATACATCTTACTTTCTTCAACTCCTAACCACCCTGCTTTCTTTATCACGATATGGTCTGGTTTGTAGGCAGGGAATTTTCGGACAGCTTCCTTGTAATATTCACGACCTAGCTTGAACTGACCGAGACTGCCACAAAGCCAGAGGATACTGTCAAGAGTCGGGTTTGTTATTTCCATCGGTCGTCTCTTGAAAGGTTCATATTGTTCTTTCAATTGCTCCTTGATCCTCTTTTCTATCGTAGGCGGTCGAAGACCATAGAGGCTTTCAATGACCCGGATTCCAAACCATAAATCATCGCTCTTGGTTGCTGTTTGTGCCAATGCGCGTAGCATAGATACGATAAGCGGATCATCCAATTGCAGCCGTGAAATCTGCTTTTCCTTGACGGCTTCCTTGAACGTGGTATCTCTCTCCAGTAGCTCTGCAGCCTTTTGTGCTAACTTTGATTGTTCTGACGATGATGATGTGTCTTTTCCTACGGGTTTTGATCGTTCTAGCTCCTTCTCCATCTCTTTCCAGAGAAATCGAACATTTTTTGCATTTTCATCGCGCGCAGCACATTTAAACAGGATAGTAAACGTTATGCTGTCAGGTTTAAATGGAAGGTTACGTAGACGTCCAAAAACTTGATCCGTACTGTGGTTTGTCCTCTCGTATACTTGTAACAACGTATTGTACTGTTTTTCTGTCGGCGTCAAATTGTAATTATACTGCATCTTTTCAAGCCATTCCTCTGCACGTTCGACGGCATCTGGTGATTTAGATTTGGCAAGAGCAGACAACAAGTGCGTAAACGTCAAGTGGCTCGGTTTAAATCCTCGCTTGCGCATCTATGTGAAGTCATCAGCAAAAGGTTTTTAACGTGAGCCAGCAATTGTGTATCTTCTATACCTGCACAAAGCATTTATCTGCTAGGTTGGCACGGCCCTCTTCTGCACAAGCCTTCATCAGGAGGTTCCAAATAGCGGTAGATTGTAAGCCAATGCGTAAAGCTTCAGTGTATGAAATTGCATCTTCTATTGATGTTTCCTTCAACAGTCGAGATACTCGATGGCTCGCATCGTACGGGTCTTTTGGAACGACGTAGAGATGCTTCTTTTCTCGTGGGATATCATATTCGACTTTTAAGGGTAATCTTTTCTTGACAGCTGCTTGTGTCTCGGTTTTCTCTTTAGGTTCTATCCGCCATTCATTGTCGTTGAAATGCGCAGCCGAGGAACTCAGTAGACGGTTGGTAGTCAGTGATCGCTGCAATGCTCCAAGCTTGTTGTTTACGAGTTGCTTGGAAGATAATGGAGAGTGGATCGTGCGAGATCGCACGATTGCTTGAGCGGATCTAGCAAAGGGCATAAAGTAGAGAGGGGGAGCAGGAGGAGGACAAAGAAACAACAGAAAAAAATGAAATTTCAAATCAATTTTTTGATTTTTTTGGTAACGACATCCATCTCACAAAGTGATCCACGGAGTCTTGATATACACGGTTATCAGGCACAATTACGGGGCCTAGGATGGACCAAAGATGTACTTGCTCGGGCGACTGAATCATCGTAACATTCACACCTCCTTGTCTCGCACGAGAAGCCAGGTAACCGGCTTCATCGAGCAGTACTTCACGTCCACCCACAAAAATTAGCATGCGTCTTGGCAAGTATTGTCCTAACTCGATGCGCTCCGGCAGATAAGTGAAAGGCTGATCACCTTCAGATGGGATGTAACTCTCTTCCATGCGATCCACAGCGGCGGCAGTGATGTAATCGTTGTCAAGGTTGGCACGCCACGACTCGCCACCAGCTTCCAAGCCTGTGTAGGGCGATGCAAAGATTGCGCCTTCAAACTGAATTTTGTGCAGATAAATCAGGTCGATTGCAATAGCAGCTCCAGCGTCGTCACCTCCTATTTATCATTTTATTGTTAGTGTCGAATCAAGCGTATCTCTAATGTATATAGATACCGATCAAGATCTTGGATGCAGGTACATTCATTGTATCTAGCAGCCACTGGTAAGTGCTCCTGATATCCTCTACAGCAGCCGGGAACTGGTGCTCTGGGCTTTTGCCTGATTGTCATATATCATTAGTGTTCTGATCCCAGTGCATTCAGATTGAAAAATGATACTTGCGATATTTGGCGACAAAGATCGAGCAATGTATATTCTTATCAGCTTCCAAAGCTCGGATCCAGTTCTTGAATGTGTGGGTATATAGAGGACTGAGGTCGAAACGAAATCCTCCACCTGGGCCAAGCAAAGTAATGCACGTTATAAGGAACGTTGCTCGATTGTCGCTTTCATCAAGATATTGGGTTGTTTACCTGGTATCCACAGCAAAATATAATCACTGGCAGCTACGCGATCGGCGATGGCTTCTTTCTTTGCACCAGCAATGTCTTCAGCGATCCACGTTCCCCGGCTGTCAGCATTAATCCACCCATTTTCGGAAGGAAACAGGAACCGAAGGATTGAAACGAGACTTCTGCTTTGAGGCACTCTACGCCAGGAGAAGGCTATGCGCAGTAAGAACAGCACAAGCCAGCGACGAAAATTCCACCAGACAGACATGAACAGAATGCAAACTGCTGTCGTTACTGCGTTCCAGAGAGATCCATGCTCCCCTATTGGTTGCTATGCGCCACGACGCCGCCACACAGCTTCTTCCATGTCGCACACATTCTCTTTGCTCGAGACCATACTCTATGAGCCTGATAATGGTTGGCATGAGACTGCAATGGAGGCATGACAAAATGTTGACTCGAGATTAGGCTTCTATCTCCTTGACTTGCACGTTGCACGTCTGTTACGTTCTGCCCGCAGTTTCTTGGACCAGCAGCTTCTCAAGACGGTTCCTGTTGACGCCGACTTTATTACCAGACGTTTGAAGGACACCGTACCAGACACGCCAATGTATAAACGAGTAAGTATAAGATGCATTGTGAAAGGAAGAAAGAAATGGAATATATCTCTATCGAATGCTAGGTTCGACTCTTGTTGGATGACCGCGATGTACGCGTAGAATACAACGAATTACCGACCCCTCAGCATGCCTACGAGACGCTCGACGCCGCCGCGCAGCAACCACTGGAAAGTTGCTTGACAATCGCACTCGATTCGCAGGCATCACCCGTGAAGAATAATCCATTCATCGAGAACAAGACCACGCATCGAGATATCTACAATGAGGCACGTGCAAGAGCGCGTTGCGGAGAACCGGACGGACCGTTTGACGTGGTCCTTTGGAACGAGGATGGGCACGTAACAGAAACCAGCATTGCAAACATCGCAGTTTTAATCAAACAAGAGGATGGCAGCAACGTTTGGCGGACACCGGGTGTGGGTTCAGGCAAGTAGATGTCAATTGACAATATTTATTTATCTTTGTCGCGCAAAACTTCTAGACGATCTTTGAACCACTTAGGACTCCTACCTGGCGTATTTCGTGAGCATCTGTTGCAATCAGTCCAGAAGGTGCAAACAGGTACTATCACTGCTGGAGATTTAGTGGAGGCCAGCAAGGTACTAGCGAGAAGAAAACGCGTTGGAAAGGAGTATGTTTGATCTCATCTGTTTGATTTAGCAAAGACTACCTATCATTTGCTTCAATGCAGTGCGAAAGGCATACAGGGTGCGATTGATTTAACATTACAGTCTCCTCATCAATCATCCCGCGGGAGTTTCAGAATGTATGTGTTGTAGATTCAGCTTTTCGATATCTGTTTCAGTATACAAGTTTTGCGTATTGATCTACTTGAGCTGGGGCACCAGCGGCGACGTTGCAATCTGTGTGTGTAGGCATCAAGGTGACACAGCCTGTTTCTTTGCGAAATGTGCCACATGTAAGCTCGAAAAAGTTCAAATTGCCAGTGTGTCCCACCTCGAGAAAAATCTCGACCAAGCGTCGCGTGTGCCCCTTATGGAAAGGGAGAAGGGGGTCGGACCAAACAAAGAAGCGGTTTGCTTGTTTCCAACCTTTTGCATAAAGTGGCTCGGATAATCATTTGGTTTGTCCGTGGAGTTCTATAATGAACCAACAACGGCGTTGTGAAAGGATCGGGCGTCGGCTTAACAGATCGCAGTGTGGGATATAAGCACAGCATGATACATCAGAGGAGGAGAGGGGAGGAGGAGCGGGGAAAGCATTCTGCTGCTGCCCGCTGCATTGAGGAGATCATTCAGCTGGATATCGGCCCAATAAAACATATTTAGTTTTTTCCATACATGTTTGGTTTTATTTCTCTTCCACCCTTTTATACTCTTCCTTACAAAACCAGCTCGCATAGGAATACGCTTATCTTTATGTCTTTGACACAATGTCCAGAAAAACTGATGACGCCTTCCAGCAATCAGCCGCCCAGCCCCCACCCACGCAAGCTCCCAAGCGTATGAAGGTTACCCTCGCCTGCGCTGTTTGCCGCAAGAAAAAGGTCAAGTGCGACGGCGTCCAACCGTCCTGCTCACGTTGCAACTCGATGGGCCTTGCCTGTGAGTACGCGGACCCGCCTCGCAAACGTGGCCCGCCCAAGGGATACGTCGAAGTCATTGAAAACCGGGCACATCGCATAGAATCTCTTCTTTCCGGTACTTAAAAATGGATGATGTTTACTGAGCATCGTGCTCATGTATGGTAGCAAAAGCACCGCCTTGCTTACCGGACGACGATGACAACACCCGTGACAAACGATCATCAGGCAACGCCCTGCTGACCGTTGTGGTCGAGACAGTGGCTGCACAGGGCAAGCCGAACTACCATCCCGTACGTGTTCCTAGCGTCATTTTCATACAGGAAGCCAGCACACTGATAAGGTCCATCCTTCTATCATTCCCTCTAGGGCAGTTACGACAGGCTTTACCATTTATCTCTTGCCAATGAGGTTGAGAGCTTTTTCGCTCACTTCAACCTTTTCTTCCCGATCCTGTCACGACAGCACTTTTTACATCAGTTGCAACAATCGCCCCAAGGTCTAGACCCGCTGCTACGCTACGCTGTGCTGGCACTCGGATGCCGATACAGTGGAAACAGCGCTGCCCAGCTCGCCATGGAGCGCTGCAAGGAGATCTGGACAAGCCGATCCCGTGATGGCAACAGTTTGTCTACAGTGCAGGTATGGAACGCTGCTCAACTTTAATGGTGCAAATCGTTAAATTGTATAGTTGGTTAAAACAAACAGGCGTTGGTTATCATGTGCTGGCATGCATACATGATTGGAGACATGCACGACTGCCAAGTCTATCGGGGCTGCTTGGCTCACCTAGTGAACGATCTTAAGCTGTATCGGGATCCTGACTTTGGCCTCGGCATCGTTGAGATGGAGCTACGCCGTCGTGCGTTCTGGGTCGCCTACGTCATTGATCAGTGGGTGGCCTGCTGCTTCAGCGCCGAACCGTTCTTGCGTCAAGATACTCGCTGGGACTGCCGATGGCCGCAATTCGAAGATAATCAACTGCAAGCAATTGATAGCAACAAACTGCAGCGGCAACAGGGTCCTTTGCCGATGAAATATGCCTTACAAGTCACCGCCTTTTCTGAGATGATCAAATTAACTCACATTGTCGCTCAGCATTTTACGATGCCTGCAAACTTGCTCACTCCAATGTTGACTAACTGGTTTCTTAATTTGCCCGCTTACCTGGAATACAACAAACCAGCCGACGATGCTCCGCCGTCGCCTCAGAGTCGCATGTATCACTTGCTGTACTACACTGTCCAAATCATTCTCAACCGTAACACGGATACATTTGGTGTTTGCATGACAGCTGCAAATACAATAATACACATGGCCGAGCAGATGTTGCACCAAAGTCAGCATCGATATCTCTACAATACATTCGCCCTATCGGTAACCCTTGCCGCCTCTGTTCATCTCGACAACGCCATGCATCGCAATGCGTCTGCACGCATCCAGCTGGACAAGAGTATCCGCACGCTCCAATCCGCGCATTGTCTCGGCATTAGCGTTGACGCCGCGATACACAAGTTCTTGTCAGAGCAGTGTAACTTGCATGCCGAGGACAAGCTATCGACTCGAAAGCGATCCCGTCGTCAGCTGGAGCAAGAAGACAAGTTCTTGACGATGCCTACGCAGCCTGTGGATATCAACCAGGTCCTCGGACTTACAGGTCTCTTTATCGAAGACGCATATGATTGGTCTACAGTTTTGCCTTTGCAGCAGCAACAATCAACAACGCAGCAACAACAGCATTCACTTGCAGTTCCAGATGCCGAGTCCCCAGCATCGTCTTTCGAATCTCCTGCATCGTCTGTAAGCGACAAGCAATCTGGCTTTGATATCCCGGAACTCGATATCTATGGCCTTTTCATGTCTCAGGACTACACTCCAAACGACATTGGTATCCTTGGTTAGACATCTTCCTATGCAGCATTATCTTGCAACCCACGCATCATAGCTAACATTGCACAGTCCCCTCCCCCATCCACCAGGGGCACCATTCACTTTCTGTAACTATGCTATGCCTCAGCGCGCTTTCCCCGTTCATTTGTAAATTTCATGCCACAAGGAGGAGGATAACACATCCATGACCAATTATTATTTTTCTCTTGATTTTTCTATCCGATTTCACATACATAAATACGTATATACACATTTTCGCCAACCCCATATATAAATTCTTTCATATGCATGCTGATATACTGCATAGATTCGCTGAAGACATATACATTTATTTTCTTTGCAATTTTCCATATGAACTTGGTGACCTTTTCGAGAGTGTAGGAGAGGGAAAAAATTGGAGGTAGCGTATCATGACAGTGAGACAATGATATATTTTACATGAGCGGTTCATCGCTGTTGGAAAGTCGATTCAAATGCAGGTATACATCAGTGCCGTAGCTAAGTAGAAAAGAAGAAAAAAATTAGCCTCCTTTGCGTATACAGACTAATATGCGACATGCGTGCTTGCCGACAACGTACCCTTCCATGGATATTAATTTCAAATCGCCACCGAAGTAGCGTGCATACTGCAGAGTGATGTGTTTTAATCAGAAGGGACGGTTACTACGTAAAAATTGTTACGACTTACCAAGCGTGAAATGGGCAGACCGTAGCCAAATCCAGCCATCGGGGCTCTGAAGTCTGACCGGCTGTAATCCTGCTCCAGTTCCTGTGCCTGCGCAGTCGTATACTACAGCATTGTTACTATCCTGGATTCACACCATCGCCCGCTACCGACTCACCATGTATGTCCACACTAATGGGATACCCGATCGTGGGATACCTCCACCTTCATCCGAGATTTTGATGGTGATATCTTCTTTGCCGTGAGCGATTATCAGTTTGATGGGAGGATATTCGTCTTCATAGTCGACGCCAAAGCGCTCCACGACCGCACGGAGCGAGTTCTTGAGCAGTTCAAACAGCATGTGATTGAGGTGTGATGGTACGTACATAAATTCAATGTCGCCGGGACAGAACATCTGGACTTCGGGAGCTCTAAAGAGACCATAGTAGTCTTCGCAAATGTAGCGTGCATTTGCGATAGCATCCTGTGCGATCTCTCGGATATTTGTATTGATGCAGATAACGCCGACATAGTCTCGCCTTGATGGCAAGCGGTAAAGCGCAGAGTGCTGACCGATCAGCATTCGGATACCAATGCGAGACATGTAGAATCGGTCCAGGAACTGCTGTACATCCGTGTCGATCAGGTTCGCTTTGACTCTTTCCTTGTATTCCAGGATGCCCTGTGCTGTACACCGAATTTAGCGAATCGGCTTAAATGCATCAATTTTTATTTCCCTTTTGTCCCCTGCTCTCTTTCCGAACTTACCCACGGTGGTCACCACTGGATCGTGTCGTCGTTTGATATTTTCAATGGTCTTTACAAATGTATCGGTATACTGCTTCATCTCAGGAGTGCATTCAAAATCTTCCATGTTAGTGTAGTAGCTAAGTATATTAAGTCAGCGTTGCTGTCTACAACCCTCATCTTTTTAATTGCATTTACCGATGACCGATAGGGACGGATGGATGGAGTGCAGTGGCGGTGCTAACAGGTCGAATGGAAGGGTTGGGTACGCTCGGAGGAAGGGATCGGTGCTCGGCTGTCTTCTGTGCATGTTTTAGACGTTCTTTCACAGTGGATGG
The DNA here is from genome assembly GCF_041956525.1 of Rhizomucor pusillus. Taxonomy (NCBI): domain Eukaryota; kingdom Fungi; phylum Mucoromycota; class Mucoromycetes; order Mucorales; family Lichtheimiaceae; genus Rhizomucor; species Rhizomucor pusillus. The sequence goes on along the minus strand of NW_027192144.1, from coordinate 408,245 downwards.
TAACTTTGGAGGAGGCAGATCAATGAGGTCCTGCAAAGAGCGTGATGAGATATCATTTGCACAAAATCATTGCAGTGGTCTTGTTTCTCTTGTTTCTTTTTACCTTGAAAGAATGTGCATACCAGTCTTTTACTTTAAGTATTGATGGCATGTCCCGAAGGCTATGTGGTAATTCATCCAGTTCTTTTACTCGGTGTGCCAGGCGAATTGGCAGCTCCTCTGGAAATATCAATAGTTGTTACTATTACAGCATCGAAACAGAGCAACCCGGTCAACTAGGTACCATGCAGAAACTGGCTAGCTTTGAACAGCGTCCCTGCAGACGGTTTCTGTCCTGACATGACAGCGATTCAGTCGAGATTCTTTTTCGCAAAATGAGTCGCGCGCCTACCAAACATGACCATTTGCCTTAACGAGACACCGGTCTGCGGGAACCGTGCGAAATGTTTGATTTTATCAAATAGCTGTGGTGTTATTTGAAACATAAAGCAACAAAAGACAAACAGGAAATGAAAGAAGAGAAAAAAAGAGGACTCGACTCGTCGACCCCGCATTTTTGAATCTTTAAATTCAAATGACTCAAGAGCATCATCCATGTGAAGCAAGTCCGCAAGGTCCGTCATCACCCGGCAAGCCATGTTACACAATGCACCTCTTTACTCGTTTGACACCTTTTCTTGATCGGTAGGGACTACTTGGAAGCTGCGAGTCAGCAGGTTGAACACTGACCCAAAGAATAGCGCAATGACTGTGCATGTCAATGTAATGACGTTATATGGCATGCTAAAGTCAGGTGTTGGAAGGCTGACAAGCAGCGTGTCTGTATACACTCTTATCGGACTAGGTTGTATGCTTTTTAGATCGTCATCCCATTTTTCGCTTTGGATTTAGCTTACCTTGAACCTTCCAGCTGGGCAGTCAGGACAGCAGGGCTGCAAGCAAGTGCACGTTAGCGCTTAAATTGAACAAGTAATCTTTTTTGAAACCACCGTTACCCCACATCAAAGCCGCGGTTGGCGTCAGGTCGGTGCTCGGTGTATTTCAAAAACACCTTATCCAGATCCAATGAAATGGTCACAATTGAGTTTTTAGGCAACAGCATTTCACACTCCAACTGATTCGGGCGGGCTCTGTCGACCGCCGGCTGATAGTACATCCGCTGGATAATTTCTACGTCCAAAGTCTCCGTCAATGTGAATCACTTCTCTTTCACGCGGAAACACACGAACCGTCACCGTCAGTATCCGATCCATGCACTTCAACTTGCAAGGTATGCAAATAAAGTTTTAAGAACCAAGGAATTGCATCATAGTAGATCACAGAAACAGCCTGGTCCTTGTTACGGTTGTGGATGGTGATCCGTAGACCTCCTCTTTCTTGGCCGTAGCCTGTGAAATGTCTGCTTGCAGTTACCATCGGCCCTACTGATTCTACCGCTGCATCCAATATCTTTTGTGAGAATAGATTCTTAAAATTACAGATATGCATGAACTTACGATACTGGAAGTGTTCTTCAGGCCACTTCATGCTGATATCTAGAGCATCACGCACTAGAATATCTATTAGTCTCTGTAAAAACATCGATATTGTACGTAATCTTACATTCATGAAGGTCATAGACGACGGAGGATGCATCGTTCACACCAGGGATTTCGGGCGATAACAACGCGTTGGTATCACGCTTTACCTGGACTAGGCTGCTCTCTGCAAGTGGGCATGCGCCCTTCAATGTTCTTTCAAATAGATTATTCAATGACCAATCTACAGTATCAATGTTTAGAAATTTTTTCTTCGCACTCGTATGGAACGCTTGTGTCTACCTCTTTTGTTGGTCTCTCGCACAGGATCAAGCACCGAAGTTACTGTTTGCTTCAGTTCGAATTCTCGCTGCGTGCAGGGTGCATTCTACAAATTGAACTTTAGATACCGTTAATTGACAATCTTGTACGGAACATACCAAACAGATCTGTTTGGCATGGATCGACATGGAGTGGAAATTTGAGTTGTATATTTTGTGTGCATTTAACAGGCGTGCTATGCCTGCCTATTCAGGTTTTAGCGAGATTAGACATCTTGTACCTTGATGTACGATATATCTCTCACCTTTGATTTACAAGGTAACAATTTGATCCACGGCGTAAGGTTCTCTGTACATACATTCTCATGCGGTAATGAGCCGTATCGAACTGATGTATTGTTGCTCTGAGGCTGGAATGATAGTAAGGGTTCGGTCGTTAACGTTTCGTCAATGAAATTCAGAGATGCACAGAACAAGCCGGAGAGCGTGTTTGTCAGCGACTTCCATCGCTGATCAATGCTGCAAATGTCTATTAGAGACTACGAATACCAGATAATAAAACAAGATTCAGCTTACGTATCAGATGCATCCATCCAGGCCCACAACTCGACACCCGTGCCCGTCGACGGTTCCGGTGGGTATCCCCATTCGTCATAGTTCCATCGTCCTTGCGAGAACGTGAGATGCAGATCTTCCACTTTGTATTCTTGAAGTACTTGGCCAATGGCCTTTGGAAACAATCCATAGTCAAGGACTAGTAGTGGTCAGAATCCAGTTGATCCCAACAAGATTAACGGTGCATACTCTGTTGTCCGTAAGCTGTCGTCCGCGTCACAAAATCAAAGTGAGCTAGTAGCTTGCCATCGTTCAATGTTTCTAGCCTAAGATCCTCGTTGAATGCCTCGTTGGCTGCAGCAGCTTCAAGGCAGCCGGCAAAGGCAAGCGCGATCAAGGCACTGCGTCGCATAAATAAAGGGAATCGTTAGGCAAAGGCGGGGCACGTGGGGTTCTAACACGTCTGGGGTCAAGCAGTGCAATTACCTGATAATTTGCGC
>NW_027192144.1:364575-403469 GCF_041956525.1 Rhizomucor pusillus | reverse complement strand
AAGAAAGGAACCATAAATCTATGATAATATCCTCTTTGCCACTATCCCGCCAATTATTAAGGATCCAAGTCATTTTGTGTATCTTTATATATGCTTTTTACAGCCTTATTTTCAAACTGTGCCCTGAGAAGCAGCGTTTCTCAGAACTACAGTTCGTATCTTCCACAAGCGTTGAACGGAACGTCGCATCAAACCTTGTCATTGCGTCAGTTGACGTAGTGCAGACTGATGATATGGTACGCAACCCGCCCTTGGCACCGACGCTTTTTTTAGCGGATCTCCCCTCCAAATCTAATGAAAAATTGCCTCACTTGGCGTCTTGTCAAGATACAAAGATATAGATAGAAGAAAATTCCGTTTATCATATTACTGAGAATAAAGCGCGGTACGGAGAGCTTAGTACAATGTCTGAAGTCGAAACAGAGTCAACTAGAATTGACTTAGGCACGACAGTCAATTGGAATTTGGAACATATGATGGATACCGATCGGGAGAATGCAATTTTGAATATATTCTTTCCGGAAAGCAATGTCGCCCCCAGTGAATATTGGTGTCGCATTTTGTCAATAGATTGATATCGTATGCTTAGAAATCAGACGCTAATCTTATGGTGTGAAGCCTTCGCACAATACATAGGACTTTGCCCAAACTCCATATTTCGTTTCGAAATAATCACGTGGACACTTCTTCCTGCGCAAGTCCATCTGACACATGCTCCTTGGCAGTTCCTCGGAAAGATTCTTAGGAGTGAAACTAAGAAAGAAAGTTAAGCTTAATTTTGCTTCCACATTTTAGGTATTCCATCTGAATTCCGTTTCCATAGATCTCGAAGACATACCTTTGTGTACCTGATAAAACGGTCGATTCGTGGGGCTCAAGTCGATTAAATACGGATTCTACATGATTGAAATTGATTGTCAAAAGATTCCATACTGTGAAACAGTTGAAAAGATTTCGAGAATGTCTGCATACAGCCGTTTGGGCCATTGTTTCTGATAACAGCGTCGTGGCGAAAAAGCGCAAAATTTTTATTGCCATGAGCATAAAATAGCAAGACCACTGCTCCTTTTCTCTCTCTCTTTCTCTTTCTCTCACAAAAATCAATGAAGACAATCAAGAAGATAAGCTGGAGTACTGCTCGTTTTAATATACGGATTGACTGCTTAATGGTAGGATAAAGCATGAATATGAACCTTTCTACATTGCTCTCTTCGCGTTACCAAGCTGAACCTTGATCTGATCACGCGCTCTGGTGTCTATCAACACCTCTCCATGGCTTCCTTTGCATATCAAGTCACGCATTGCGTTTAACATCGTTTCTGGCGTCTATGAATGTCTGCATTGTTCTCTTTGGCTTATCAAGTCGAGGTTTCCTCCATCACGGTCTCTGCTGTGGATAAATCTCCTCTGTTATTCTCTTTTGCTTATGATTGTAATGATTTGATGACTCTTTGGTGTAAACTCGGCGCCACCCCTCCACACATGCGATCACCAATGACGCATTTTTTATGCTTAACCAGCACTTGCCTGCCTCAACAGCCGATATAGTGAATGGATCTTGCTCCTGTAGCATAGAATGACGATGCTATAAAGCTAGTCTGGTAATGGTGATAGCAATATATAAGGTCATGATATGGTGGTATTGAATATCAAGCTATTCATTAGAACATGAAATGTGGTGTTTTAACAAAAATGCAAATATGCATAGCTTGAAAAGGATAACAAAATGTACTGTGGATGAAAAACAATGAAATCGGGAAGTCTATATCGAGTCTTGTAGATACGTGTGTACATCTTGCGATACGAGGGAATTTTGGGATTAATCGCTGTCAGTGTCAGGTTCTCGTTCGCCACCTTCAATCAACCATTTCAGTTGGCGAGCACGACGACGAGCTTCCTGCTCCTTCAATTCTTTTCTAGTCTTCTTTTTCTTCTTGCTCAAACGGGCCTTGACCGCCTCGTCGTCCACTTGCGCTTCGTCTTCAACTGCAGACTTACCATCTTTGCTCAATTTTCCAGCTTCCAAGTGCCATGACTCGGGGCAAAGTGCAGAGGTGAACTCGCTAGAGTGAGAGATCATAACTACAGCACCTTCCCAGGTCTTGATAGCGTTTGCGAGACCCCCCAAAGCATCGCGGTCCAAAAAGTTGGTAGGTTCGTCCAATACTAGCATGTGTGAGTTGTTCCACATGGCGGCAGCAATGACGACTTTGACCTTTTGACCTCCACTCAATGCACCAATCTTACTGTATTGGGCTATCTCAGGATCGAGACCAATGTCTAATGTATTTGCCATCATTAGTGGTTCTCTCTCAGGATCATAGTATCATTTAATATATATTACCTTTGAAGTGTTGTCGAATAGCATCCATTGTCAATTCTCGGAACATGAGACCTTCGCGAGAAGCTTCCTTGTCATCGAATTGTTGAACGAGTTTTTGGAAGCCTAGCTCGAGCAACTTTTCTCGAGAAATCCAGCTATTATATCTGGGTCGAGTGTTCCTCCACTTGATTTCGTACTGGAACGTCTTCTTGAACTTTGCACGACCGAGGATGCACTGCGCGAATCAAATTATGTGAGTTTACTGACCAGTTCACATTAGAAATATAAGCTTTCAATTTACCTCTACTTGTCGAGAATGGCCATCGTACTCGATAAATTTATCCATTTGTTGTCTTTCCTCGTCAGTCCATTGCCGGGTTTCTTTCATCGCAACTTCCTTGTCTTCGCCCGTTTCGTAACGCCAGCGCAAGTAGTCCATAGGAGTTTTTTCAATGTGCTGTTCCAAATGGTGGAATGCATGCTGAGCGACGTATCCGATACGCAATGCAGGATGTCTCCAGATAACACCTTCTTGTGGAACCAACTCGCCTGTCAACAACTTGATCAACGTGGACTTTCCAGCACCGTTTGGACCAAGGACAGAAACGCGCGAGGAAAGTGACAGAGAAACGCTAGCATTAATCAATGAAGGTTTGCTAGCGCCAGGGTAAGTATATGTGCAGTTTGTAGCCTTCAAAATAGCTTTACTGTTGCTTCGAACGCCTTGCAAAAGGGACGGTTTGGGGAATGAAAAGCTGACAGTTGCTGATTGGAGAGTATAGTAGTTGGCGGCTTCGGGCCGTTGCTTTACAAAGCTACATGTAAGATTAATATTCATTCACTTGAAATGCGTAGCTCCATATTTATCGCTTACTTTGAGAGATTGCCTGGGTATAAACGGAGTTTCTTCTTGTCGTAATGCAGAATCTGTGTACACACTGCATCCAAGAATCCAGGATCGTGGGATACAATAAGGCAGGTCACATCTTTCTGACTGATGAGATAATCCTGGAGCCATTTCACATTTGTAACATCCAAGTGATTAGTCGGTTCATCCAGGAGCAGAATATCAGCCTTGGACATCATGGCTCTTGCCAACTCCAGCTTCATTTTCCAACCTCCAGAGAGAGCACTGACTTGAGTAGACAGACGCAAGTCATCAAATCCAATCTGCATTAATCCTTCTTTGATGTCTTCTTTGCTGAGATTTTGCAATTCTTCATCTGCACATGCATAGTCCAAGACGTTGAGCGAAGTGTCGGCGGCTTGTGCTGTGTAATCTACAAAGGCCGTCTTGACCTTGTCTCTGGATGGAAATTCCTCCACTTTTCCTTGATATATCGAGCGCATTAAAGTTGATTTGCCTGCACCATTTTCACCGCACAGACCGTAGCGCTGTCCTCGGTGAAGCTTCAATTTTGTGTGATTCAGCAGCAAGCGAGTACCATAGGCTAATGAGAAGTCCTCAATGTTGCACAGCTGTTCACCTTCTTGTTCGTCAAAAGCTGTATCTGCATCGCCTTCACTTTCCTTGAATAGTCTAAAGTAATGTTCAAATACTTTGTTGCAGACAGTATCGGCATCGTTTGCGATCATAAAAGCCGACAAGTATCGGTACAGCAGCTTTGTCCATCGCTCCTTGATATAGAGCTCCTGTCGAATCAACTCGGACACGATGGCACCAGTGAAAGCAATGATTGGTGCGAAAAAGGAATCCAAAAATCCTTGCAACTTGGTCACCTCTACGCGAATAACTTTGGTAGCTTCTTCTGCAGACACGCGAAACGCTGCGTTCTCCTCTGTGTTCTCCTCTCCACTACCACCAGCATCGACTAGAGTTTGCTTTGCGCGTCCAGCTAGTTCACGAATTTCGGGAAAGGCAGCTGATTCGGCTTGATAGTTGACACCGGGATAAAGTTGAGGCAAAAACTGTGCAGCGGTGCGAGGATCGCGTACCAATTTACATAAATTGTCGATAATCATAACCGTCTGCCGCATAACAATAGTCGATCGTTCATTCAGAGCACGCGATAAAAGTGGAACCATAATGGCCAAAGTGGGGCCGTTGACTTCGGCGACAAACGTTGTACTCGCCAATTTTTCAATTGTCGCTGGTACTCGGGAGGGATCGCCCATGCAAAGAACCAAATCTTTCAAATGTCGTTCGATATCTGGGTTGCCACCAACTGCACATACAGCCATCATTGTCGACTGGGCTTGCGTTGCTACTTCGCTTTTTGTATCGGCGAGACAGTTCGAAACAGCAGGAATGATTTGCGGAAGACACTCGCCAATTTGTTCAGGGGCACGTTCTGTAAAGCTTGAGAGTAGTTTCAAGGCACCCAGCTTCGTTTGCCATTTTTTTGAGCCAGTGCTGCCCATTGCATCGAAAAGTATCGGTAACAGTATGCTGGCAGCTTCTGGAGGGATACCGGCGATAGTACTTTCTGCTGCCATCTGCGCCGCTTCTTGCACGACCGCTCCCTTATCTGCATATTGGTCCAAAAACATGCTCAGATAATTGACCAAAATAGGATCGGCAGATGCTCCGAGCACTTGAGCCAATGCATTGAATCCAATCAAACCGCCTTCTCTTTCCAATCCTGACTTCTTGTTGCGGGCTGCAGCGTTCAACTTATCAAGAACGCCATGGTGTTTCAAGCTGATGATTCCGTTCTTCTTGACGATCTCGGCGAGATCTCGGGCTGCTTTGTCGCACTCCTCGCTAGTAGGTGCGGTATTGATCTGCTTCAGCAGATCAGCAATCGTAGCTGCCGTCTCGTTCGTAGCTGGAACCATGAAAAGGAGGAAAAGTAAAAGACAAAGAAAAGGGAAAAATAAATAATTTTTTTGAGAACCGTCTTATTGGATAACGATATTCAAGCTACGAACGCATTGGATTAAGCTGAGCAATCAGAACGCATGGCACCTTGTCGCCCTTTTGGACCTGACTTTGCTTTTCTGTCTTTGCAGGCAGTTTTAGCAATCCATTCGCCTGGCTCAAACTGAGCATGCGGCTGCTCCGTTGACCTCCAGTAGATTCTGCTTTCAGTCCATTTTCAGTAATTGATATAATCACGCGCTGATATTCTGGCCGTGGATCGAGAGAAACAGTATCGGAAAGCTTGCGAAAAATATGTTAATAGTCGTCAATCATTTCAAGAAAGCGTGCTCTTACCTCTACGGAAACAGTAGGATTTTGGTACTGGGTGTAGCCAGCAATCTTGCGCAGTGCAGGCAATACAAACAAATAGAACGTGACTGTAGCCGATGCAGGATTTCCAGGTAGAGCAAAGACGAGCTTTTCATGATCGTTGAAGGGTACTGTTGCAAAGGTGGTCGGCTTTCCCGGCTTTATGAGTACTCGTCCAAAATGGATGGTTGCTCCAAGTTTTTGTTCCAACACAGGTTTCATAAAGTCGGCTTCACCCATTGACACACCGCCGGTGGTGATAAGAACATCGACTTTATCCAAAGCGTTCTTCAAGCGTGATTCCAGCTCGTTCACAGTGTCCTTGACAATACCAAAATCGACCGCCTCGTAACCTGCAGTTTTGATAGCTGCTAAAAGAGTGATACGGTTTGTGTCTCGAATTTCACCATGTTTAAGCTGCCTTGCCGAAAGATGGTCTACAACTTCGTTGCCTGTCGACAAGACTCCTACTCGAGGTTTTCGGTAAACTTTGACTTTTTGAATGCCTACAGAAGCCAAGACACCGAGCTCTCCACCAACGTTGGAAATAGGCTGCCCTTTGTATCCGACTATGGTACCAACTTGGCAATCACTTCCGACTGTCCGAATGTTGTCCCCCGATTGTACCGTTGCTAGTATCTCTACTTCCAGTTCTTCCTTTCCATCCTCGGATAACTGTACCAATCGGGTGTCCTCAACCATCACAACCGCATCCATGCCTGCAGGCACGACGCCGCCGGTTGCTATGCGGGCAATGTGACCTTTGGGTAGCTCTATATCAGAGGCTGCACCGCTTGCAAGCGATACTGAACCAACCTTGTACTTTCCAGGTCCATCTGCAGCTGCATTCAAATATAAGAATAATTGATGGAGCGCACATTTTGCCCCGCTATTTTACCTCTCACAGCGTAGCCATCCACGACGGATGCGCGGTATCCGGGAACAGGTTCCTTTGCTTCCACATCTTGTGCGAGGACATGGCCTACAATTGATTCTGATACTGGCATTTCACAAATTTCCATCGGAGAAGCGTGTTGGCTCACGATTCTCTCCGCTTCATCTACTGGAATGATGGGATATGGAGATGATCTTGCACGCAAACCAACTATGCTAAATATTAGATGATATGATTCCACTGAGATGCGTTCATTGTCAAATACCAGGCCTGTCAAGAGGAGCTGAAAGTCCATGCTTGCCAGTCGTAGCCGTCTCTGGACGGTGTTTGCATACATGTTGCTGTGGATGATGATGATGGTGATGGTGATGATGCTTATTTTCATGCAACTTTCGTGAGGATTTTCCACGCAATAGATCCAGTCCATGTGGTATAATGTTGATAACAGCAGATAAGTTCTCTTTGCATGCTTTCGGACTGCCAGGGAATGTTATTATAAGCGTTTGATTGCGGATGCCTGTGACAGGGCGCGACAAGGCTGCAAAAGGTGTAACTGCTGTAGAGGTTGCCAGTATTAGATGTGTTAGCCCGGGTGTCTCACGCGAAAGCAGCGGTGCTACGGCCTTGGAGCAGTGTCAGGTCTCTTGCTTATCAAATAGTTGTACGAGAAACTTTGAGCTTACCTCCGGCGTTGTATCGCTTGGAGCGAATCCAGTGCCGCCAGTGATAAGGACAAGATCGAGTTTTGCAACGTCACTCCAGTATTCGACGGTTTTTCGAATTGCAAAAGGATCGTCAGGTACAATTGCGCGCTGCTGAACGTCATAGTCGCCATTTTCAGTCAAGTGAGCAACGAGCAATGGCCCGCTTTGGTCGCTGATTGCGTCTTTTGAAGCTGTATCGCTAACTAAAGCAGTTCAGTTTTGACCAGTATATACATCTTTGCTATGTATAGGGGACAAATACCAGTAAGGATTCCAGCTGTGTACGGCATGGCTGCTGAAAAGCGGATAAAATTCACATGACTGATTTCAGAATGGGCCCATCGGCATTGGCGTCAGAGTCTTGATCCGCTTCTCCACCCTCCTCAACTTGTTTCGAGCCCCATGCTCACCTTTTTCGCTGTCATTACAGTGATTCTTCTTTTTACACCTACAATTCCTCTGATCCTTTATGTACTTGGATTGTTGGTACCCAAAGACCATACAGTTACAAAGTCGACTATAGTCAAAACTTCCCCGGAGATTACGTGGAGAATCCTGACCAACATTCGTGAATATCCGGACTGGCAACCCTCGCTGGAAAGCGTCGTCGTTAAAGAGCAAGCAGAAGGTCGCGCTGTCTTTTTAGAGCGATCAAAACGGAAAAGAGAAACTTTGGTCGTCAACCTGGAACAAGGAACTGGGAGGACCTTAGTGCGTATCATTGAGCAGAACAGCATGGCAAAGCAAGCACGGACAGGCACTGCTGCATCTGGACCAACGTTTATAGGCTCTTGGACAATCGATTTGACAGCAAATCACAGAGGGACGTTGGTAACAATTACCGAACGCGGTACCATCAGCAAACCAATTGTCCGACTACTGCAGTGTACAGTATTTGGATATGGCAGACGAATCGATACCTTTATAAGGGACCTGTCAAAGTATACAAAGCAGCGTAGTGAAGAGGAGAATGTGCTCGAAATCAACTAGCGGCAACTGGATAGTTGCCTGCCATACTTGCTCGTGGTTCTTCACCGCTCCTGCAACCTTATGCATACCTTTAGGATTATCAGAAGAGATTATACCCATATCAGTTACTGTATACATATATCATGTTAAAGAGCTTTACGTCTGTACCCATCATCTATTACCATTGCAATTAGTGGCCACAGCTCTTACTGGTCTAGAGTTCAATTGACAGCCTGCAAACAAAGGAAGCCGATTGAACATATGGCGTGGCTACGACGCCGTAAACTACAAAAGCTTGCGTATAATGAATTGAATTAATGCGCTTGTGGTTTTTCTGGCGTTGGATCAGAAGCTTTCATTGAGAACGTCGGGAGCTGCAGGTTACACACGCCGACACGAAAATCGTGACCGCGTCCCTTCAAATTATCCAAGCAACGACACTCAGGTTGTACTTGTTGGGTAGCTATCCATAACAGCAGCCGCGGATGTCTGAACGTTTGTTATCAAAAGAAAGCAGCCGTATGTTTAAACCGTCCGACACATTAAAGGACACAGACGTTGAGGTACGCTGCATGCCACCCCGTCAGTTGCTCCTTCCACGATCTCATTGATTTACGCAGAGATACCTTAAACAAGACCATGAAATCGTCGTACAGCAGACGATTTCGGAATGCAGCGAAGATGTAAGCATCTGATTAACGCAGTGGATCTGTCAGCACAGCTAACGGGAAAGTATAGACAAGCAAGAGTCTCCTAGATTCGCTTCGTGCCGTGCTTGAATCGAACTTGAAAGCGGGGCAGCAGCAGAATCAGGACGACAGGGGCCAACAGGAAAATCGCGGCGGCACTGCTGCTCTAGACGTTTGCATGGTACGTTCAAACGAAAAGCTGGCCTCAGAAGATCAGACAATAATTCTATAAACTCTATAAAGTTGAGTCCATCCGCGGCGACCATCCAGCAACGTGCTTCGTCTTACGCGACTGTGGTATCCAAACTGAACGATGCTAGAGCGCGCGGCGAGGATTTCCGTATTGTTGAAAATCTTGCAAAAGTCAGCGAGCCAAGGGACACGGCAAGCTTGCAACAATCACCATGGAAGTTCTGGCAGCTTATTGAATATTTTACTGGAGAAAGCGAAGCTCTTCAGGAGCCAATGGAGGGGCGATATCTACGCTCATATGGACTCAGGGACAGTGACAGGAACGTTAGTACGAGAATAACAAACCGACTTTTGAACGCATCACGAAAATGGCTCGAGAGACAGTAAGCAGAATGAAGAAATCTGTAACCATAGCTGCGCGTGGTGCTTACAATAGCCAGGTACCGACAATTTGTAGATGATACACTGGCGAAACGCGCTCTGGATGCTAAAGTTGGTGGTGATCCATCTCCTGCCAAGCGCATTCATGCATTCATGAATATTACATTCAAGTCTGGGTCACGATGGTCAGATCCTCGGTTCGAGGTATAGGGTCTATCAATATTATAAAGACTCAGGCGGTGCTAATGAAGTGACATACGTAGGTTGTGAACGGTACACCGATCTGGCTCTACGTCTACTTGCTGTTTCGATGTGGATACTTTAAAACGGCTCTCGAATATGTACGGAGAAATCAGGACTTTTTCCAAACGGATCCTGGATTTATAAAGTATTTCCAAGAGTATGTGGAAAGCCCTGGAAGAAGGTGAGGAGAGACTGGTATCATCCTCTATATGCGGTTCTCTTAAGTTTTTTTTTTCACATAGTCTCGAGAAAACAACACGAGATGCCATCCTTGCGGACTACCAGCGACTGGAATATGGTCAGGAAGCAGTTGATCCATACAAACTAGTCCTTTACAAAGTTGTTGGCCGTTGTGCCCTGAACAAGAAGACTGTGTCTGATATCATCGTAACGACAGAAGATTATATGTGGTTGCAGGTATGTTTAAGCTGTTTGATTTTGAAACTAGAACGCGTATAACACAATCGCAACCAGCTTTGCCTCGTTCACGAAGAAGCCGACAGCAAAATGTCTGGCTACGAGCAGTACCAGCTAGGCGATCTCCAGAACCTTTTGCTAAAATACGGCTCAAAGCGATTCGATCCACATGGAAGCAATCCTTGGACCTACTTTGCTGTTTTGCTTCTAAGTTTACAATTCGAGCGGGTATGTCGCTGTATCGCTACGCCGCAACATCCGTCTCATATTCTAGTTGAATCATAGGCTATAGATTATCTTTACAGGAATGAGACAAGCAGGATGGAAGCTGTGCATTTTGCTGTTGCGTTAGCATACTATGGCTTGCTTAAAGCTCCAGAAGAACCACTAAAAACAAGCTTCGATCTCCGTAAGTCAATTGCTCGTCTACAAGAAAAACAAAAAAATGCCAATACTTTACATTACCGTAGTGATCTTCCAACATGACCGCATCAGTCTCAACTTCCCACGCCTCATATACCAATATGCTCGCACATTTGCCACCACAAATCCAGAAAATGCATTCCAGTACATATATTTAATAACGCTTTACGCTGATCCACAGAACTTGGAACATGATGATATGGTCACACTCTGCCAGTCCTCTATCAGAGATCTCGTGCTCAGCAGCAAAGACTACAAGATGGTTTTAGGTTCACGATCACCAGAACAAGGTCGACAGGTATGACGATGGAGCCTCAGATTATGATCTCATTATATTTAACGTCGTGAATGACATATAGCCCGGTTTACTGGATCGAAACAGACGGCTTTTGGGTGTTACCAGCGAGAAAGCGTTCTTAAAAGCAGTTTTGTTGCCTATCGCTGAGAAATATGCGCTTGCAGGCAAATACGACGAAGCAGCATACGTATATGAGCTTTCGGCGGTAAGACAAGAAATAGGCGAGAAGTAAATATTATGTGCAGAGGAACCAACCACTTGCTACGTAGGACTACAACAAGGTTGTTGATGTCCTAATTAAGCAGCTTAGTGATATCCTGCAACAGCTCTGCGCCCCATCCTTGATTGGAAATGCAAACAGTACTGCCGGCAAGGAGGAACAACTCATGAACCTTTCGGTACAAACACTGGAAAGATACCAACGCCAGCAGCACATTGGTTCCGTAATCGACGAGCAGAAGAAGGAGGCTGTATGCATATTGATTAATTTCATCAATTGCCGAAAATTGTATGAACGTGGTGAATATACAAAGGCATTGTACGAGATTGAAAAAAGTGGAGCAATTCCACTCAAGGACGACCTTGGCCAGGTGCAGCGGTCAGCTGACCTTTTTGAGCTTCTGGATGACAATATCACCAAGAACATTCCTGAAGTATTGGTCATGGTCTCAGACATGTTGCACAAGGAGTGGAAAGCAAGCTCCGGGCCATCACTCAGCTTTCAAGGAGCAGCGAAACGGGTAAGGATTGCTCGTGGGATCGATCAATTGGGAAATTGGTTACAAACAATGCTTTTACAGAGGGTCCGAGACATTGAACAAAACATTCAAGCGGTGTTGTCATTCGTGGGAAGTATACGTTTCAAATTGCCTGCTGACACAGTCGTGCAGCTTAACAGGTTAGTGATAACTTCATGAAAATTGGAGCTAATGTAATACTCACTGCGGGGACCACCGTAGAATGGAAATGGCAATGTCGGGGTCAAGTGGTGCCCATATATAAAACTAGCTGAATAAAAGAACGTGCGTCTATTCATTGGATCTGACTTACGGCCCGGGGTTGAAATGCGTCAAGAATGGCTCGCTTCGAAAACAACCCGACCGAGCTGCCAAGCAAGAATATAAATAGAAATGTTTGACACATTGCTGCTTCCTTGATTTTCTCCACATTCTTCTTCCACAAATCATCATATCCATCATGGCATTTCTTCAAACTGACATTGATCCTTTATATCTACGAGAACGACACTTAAAACTATGCAAGAGCAATAGCAGTCTCGGTTCAAGTAGTGACTGCATAGAATTAGAGGAGCAAGAGAAGATCGTAACATCGAATCGCCAGCACGAATCCGGTTTCAGACGATGGTTCTCCAAGGCAGTTGCTCCCATGGAGGCAGTTGATCGACCTCTGCAGTCTGTTCGACCTAAGACATGCGACAAACTCGATCGCCTAGTCTCATTTCATTTGTAATACCCCTTTGCTCCCTTGTACCGCCTTTGGAGCGTTGTTTCCCTACAAATCTCGTTTGTCCTCCCATTCCCAGTCTCTTTTCTTGTTAATGCCTCCTCCACACCGTCAATCATCACTATCTTGCATAATATGAATCCTTTAACTTTTATGTATCGATGCTTTACATCGATGCGACGAGGACTCTCCCACCCGGTGGCCTGGGAAGAAAAGTGATTGGGTGCCCATCCAAGTCTCTTTGGTGTTTGTTGCTGCCTGGCAACGTGTGTGAATATTCCATGTTACTTTTGACTAATGAGCAAACTTTAATCGTCCACCATGCGTGGTTATTTATGCGACGATTAATGACTTGTTTGCATACTGTGGGGTCACATGAGCCGAATTCCAGGTCTTAACCCGCCTTAGGATCACTAGATCCCTTTTTTCGTTTGTGTTTGATTGATCCTGCATTTGCACCAGTTGAGGGACTTTCCGCATTGAGCATGCGATAGTTTTACGCTGGAATATCATACTTCAATTGTCCAGTACTTGCATGAAGTCGTTTCTGCTGACTGCAGATCGCAGCTAAACGAGTTTGCCATGGGGTCGTTCACAGTTTCCACGAATTATCGATTACTCACCATGAGCTCATTGTATCTTGAAGTATCGATCCGCAAATCGAAAATTCGAATATCGAAATGTTCACCAGTTGCAGTAACTTCATTTACTAAAGGCTGTGAATTTACCTGATCTGGTATGTCCACAGAAAGACGCGTATGGCTGGTGCTTATATCACTCCAACCTGCTCAGCAGATCAGGTTTCGCCACCCACATGCGCACTGTCACCAAAAAGATAACCACTCCTTACCCCGTTACATACGGTCTAGCAGATGGAAAAATAAACTTAAATTCTTTCTAATTATCTGTCACATCACAATGCGGTCAATAACTTTTGATCAAAGCAAATATCTGCACAAGAATTTACTCTGACTGTGCATCGTAAGAGAATGGACAAACAGCACACTGAAAGATAGGAAATTTACACGTGTAAACGAATATCAGATCACCTTTCAAGTTACAGCTTTCAAAGATCAACCTCTCAACTACTCTTTTTAAATAAACCGTTTAGGAAGTCTCCTAATCAGATATGTCGATGAGGGGTGATCTTCATGCAAAGATGTCAACGTTTGGCGTTAAAGAATAGGAAGAACAGAGTGAGGGTGCGTCTAATCGGATAAACTATTTCCACATTGACATGAGGTGCAAACCTCGGATAAGTTCCATGTTATGCTTGTTGGGAACAGGAGCAAGGAGGGAAACCAAAAACCGGCATCCGAATTTTTGGTAACTGCGTATTCTCGAAAATGACAGCGGAGCGGGCAAGTCTGAATTCGTCTGGAGAACTTTCTCTGTTCCCTTTTTTCTGCAAAGATTTTGTAACTTCGTTGGAGCATGGACATTTCCAGGTTATGCTCCACCGAACCTCCAGATGTCCAGGCTTCGTCTCGTCCTTCAACACCCAGCAGTCTTAGCTCTACACAGCTGTAAGTCAACGGGGAACGAGACTAAGGTAGCTCGAGCCTTACGATCTTCTCTGTCAGCGGAAATGCCTTACCTTGTCCAAAACCACCATCGTATACACTGCTACCCGTCGCCGAATCCACAACTAGTCTATCAATAACAAACGCAAACCGTAATGTAGCTTACCCACCGTCTCCGAAAAGTGTCGACAGCGTCGCAAAAACTCCACCGCATCAGCCGCAATATACTCTACCGCCAATCCTAGACATCTTTAGCAAGACCAGCAGTACCTACAACATACCTCACTATGCAACTTCTAAGCACGATACCAACGCGAGCATTGTAAATATGCTTCCCAGCATGAATATACAGAAATCGTCTTCATTTGATTTTGGAAATATTTTAAACAATACCTCTACGCCGATCGGTTCGATATCGCTGCCACAACCTTTAGGGCGAGCTACACCTTCAGATATTCCTCAGTTTCCATTGTTGCAGATTAACACAACTTCATCACAGCAGAACCAATCAATATTTGCAACCCCATCATCTAACGAGCAACGAACAGTACAGATTATAGATGTAAAGTTGAAGTGTTTGATCTTCGTTGCAGACGTTCCCCCAGCCTGACGATAGCTAAATCCCGTTATTTATTTTTTAGATCATCAATCTGTGTACAGGGCTCTGCAGCAAACTAGATAAATGCAGGGATCGAGATACGCCGTCAGATCTCAAAGTATCGCTTTTGGAGAGCGCGGCACGGATAAGCAAAGACATACTATCTAATTTATCTACTTTGGAAGCGTCCAACCGTGCGCAGCAGCAGCAAAATTCTCGGAAAAGATCTGCATCTTGCTTGGAACCAGATGACGCCGGCGGCGAAAGGGACATCCAAAAGGAGGCAAGTTTCTGATGACTGGAGACGCTGTGCAACCCAGACAAGTATGGATAACCTTGTTTTTGTATGTACAGGATGACGATTCGGAATATGCGGCAATACGTCAGGCGCGGATGTCTCAGGATTCACGTCCGAAATATAGACGGAGAACTGTAAGCGGAATGCAACGGAGCAGGGAAAATACTAGATAGTGATTCGAATACATTGCGATGTAGAAACGGAGCACAGAAGGCCAACGATGTCATTCTTGCAATACCACCGAGACACCAGAGTGGCGCCGCGGACCAGATGGAGCGAGGACTTTATGCAATGCTTGTGGACTTCGTAAGCGATCATTGAAGTTAATCTTATGTTCGGCGTGACTTTTAACTAACTTTGCATGCGGCAGACTATTCCAAACTGCTTCGAAAAGGGTCATTGTTGGTTCAAACGGAAAGCAAGCTCCTTACACAAGGTTCGATCTCGGCGTCCACCTCCTCTCAACCATCCTCGCAGCGCATCATCCATTTCCCGATCATTCAATGCCAAGGAGAATACGGCGAAAATAAGCAAATTACAACCATACCTACTGTTACAACAAGTACTGTTTCTGCTACTTCTACTACTACTAACACCGCTATTAAGAGCCACTCTTCCCGATTTCAGAGCGGCACCGGAGTTATTGATAGCGCACGTATCAAAGAAATTGATTAAACCAAGTTTGTACATAGCAACCATTTTTTGCCACTTCATTCTAAGATGTCCAATTTTATGTCAATCGGTCCTTTTCCATCATCATCCCTTCTTGTCACTCTGGTACTTCTCTTGTGACTCCACTTGACCCTTGTCTGATCTGTGTATCCGCTAACATTGAAAGCGCTGTGAAAGTAGAACTGCGACGACGTTCTCTTTCTAGATCTTCGATTTCCATTGATTTGTATGGGTTTATGTGTGTGTTTGCTTCACTGCATATGATGTCTTTAATTCTGCCTTACATATTAGTTAATAATGACAAAACAGAAGCAACAAGCAACAATCCGGGAAGCGAATAGACGTGAATGATTTTACAAGGTAATTTGAAGCTAAAGTTTTTTAAAAAAAAAATTAGAAAAGCGTAATTACAGCTACGCACCCAATAAGGCCCAGAGATGCAAGAATACGCCACACAGAGAATTTGCGTTTTGGTATGCCCGTGATTCCAAAGTGATCCATTACACACGCCATGAGTACCTATGATGGTGCATGTCATTGTTAAGGTCGTCTCTTGGTATTGTTAGCCGACGCATACCTGAGCACAAACGAAAATGCTGAGCACAGTTCCCGCGCCAAGTTTCGGTACGATCAGGATGTTAATAATAATATAGTACGTTCCGAGAGCTCCTCCTTTTTCCATATGGAAGATCAGCTTTAATGTTTGCAAATAACGTTCGTGTTAGTTCTGCTCACCTAGCCAGGAGTACCAGGGCGCCCCTGAGAAAAATCAAGATTCAGGTACTGCCCTGTGTAACGACGAGATCAGAACTTTCTTGATGATGCTACCTCTCAAGTTGGAAATCCTTGGTGGCGCGGTGCGGAAAGCGATCAAATCTATTGCAAATCCCAGCAAGCACAGCATCAAGCCAGTGCAGAAATTGGCGAAACTGGAGAATGATCGACCTGCGATGTGATTCATCGCTGCATTTGTTCCTGCAAATAAAGATCCGATCAGGAATGCATATGAGCGTCTCATTTCTCATGTCCTTTTTTTTCTCTTTCTCTTTCTTCTTTCCATCGCTCCCTCCTCCTGCGCTCTATCCCAGTTAAATAGCAACCTGCTTGGAATGCAACCGCACTACCAGCTGCTACCAGCAGCAATGCTGGAAGGACTACTCTTTGCAAGATTAGTTTGCCTTTCTTGATAGATCCTTCTTTTTCTGCATTGTCGTCAATAATTTGAACTTCATATTCCTCTTGGTAAACAGTCGATTGGTCGCTTTCATTGGGCATGAGACTATAAATAGAAGGGCAACCCAGAAAAGGAGAAAAGCAAAATGCAAGGAAAGGAAGAAAGGATAACTTTGACCATCGAGAAGGGTTTCTGGGCTTTTCAATTCCAGACGAGATCCAGAAAAGATTTCAAGAGAACTTGAAAGTATGGTCACTCGAACTTTTGCCCTTTCCAACCTTGGCTCCGCTGCAGTTATTGCATCTCGGATTTTCTGACAATCCTGTCAAACATTCGAATATGTAACGCTGCCGCACTTGGAAAACAAACCAATTTGTAGCCAAAAGAAATAATAAACTTTAGATTGTAACGTATATTTATAAACGCGGGGTAAGTAATCCAAAGTGTCTGTATGATTGCAGGCGTGTTTATAGTTTGTAGGTGTGTGAGTGAGTGCGTGGATGTGGCTGTGCCGCTTCTCTCTCAGTGCTTGTGGTTGTTCCCTAGAAACCGGCACATCTATGTACATGGCTTGGGTAACGTGCATCAATAGGTTTAACTAATGATGCACTTGCTCTTTGATCGTCGTTTGTAGGCCTCAATGTACTTTAGCTGCTTATTATTGATGGCTCCTCGTCGACGTTCACGGATATATGCGACGGCATCTAAAGCAGGCATGCCCAATTCTATCAATGCAATAGCTACAAGCACAGGCGCCCTGGGGGAAAAAGTCAGACAATTGATGTACCCTTTATTTTTCGTTTCAGAATCTTTACCTTCCTAAACCAGCTACACAGTGTGTAGCAATGCAAGGCACAGGAGATTGCTGTTCCGAGTCTGTGTTCTTTTGACTGAACCGCTCATCTATTAAATTCAACCAGGCATCGACGATGTGTGCCGGTGGTGGTTCACCGTCACCAAAGACCCAATCATGGACTTGTATGCCTTTTTCCACGAGCATATCCGCCGAATAGGTAGCGTAGCAGCATCGCACAACGTCAGTAACGTTCCATCGTTGAAATTCCTGAAAGGTATGCACACATTGAGAAATGAGTGGGAAGATAAGCGAATCTAATATTATGCATCTTACCGTAAGATATAACGGGAGGTTGTTGTTGCTGGGTGCATCGACGATCAAAAAACGTGCATTTTTGTATTCAATATATGTTGGTGGGTTGATGAGAGATCGTGCACTGTTTGTGTAAGATCCTTTGTACATGTTGATTTCGGGCGCACTAGCGGATGGCTGGCGAGATCAAAATTGCCGCTTCAGGCTGGCAAGGACAAGGCGGGGGAATTACCGTCAACGTTGAGCGCCGTGGCCCCAGATTACAAGTTTCAAAAAACAAATTGCAAAAGATGATGCAGGTCAACAAGACAGTTGCGTCTCTGATCCCTTATTGTATCCGATTCTGCCAATAACTCAGCTTCCTGACCCACCCATTCTATAATTTCTGACTTCGGCTTAATCCATATACAGTACGTTATACCTCGTACCCTTTCGATGATCGATTACTGATACGGTACTGCTGTTGGTTGAGCTGTTTCCCGGTTGTTATTTATTTTATTTATAAGTGGTTAAGAGATTGATTGATGGTTTAAAGAGCAGTGCAAACTCTTTATGCGGATTGCGACTTACTATGAAATGTCCTATTTTTACTACACACACAAAGCTATACTCGCTGTAAATTGGCAAATCCGCTCAGATCATTGTTATGCATCTCTGATTAGTAAATTCTCCATTAATTGCTTACAGTGCCACCTTTGTCAGCGATATTTGCAACCTCTCATTCACATCCAAAGAACTGCAAATATCGGTCGGAGTGTATCCAGATATGAGCAGTATATGCCGTGTTTGATGATTATCTCACTGATAGTTGGTTTCCCCTTATCTGTCATTAACCGCTCGTACTTTCGTATGTGTATGGGATAATATAGCATGGTTCGAGAGTAGAAAGCGTGTATTCAAAAGCGACAGCGTCGTTACTCTATGCTGGGGATCATTTTATTTCATGCTTTGCTTTCCAATGTCTGTTTGCCGTCAATAATGTTGAGCTGGGGCAGATTAGAGTCGGCAGCAGCGTTAGCTTCCTTCTTCAACTGTTTTCTCTTTTCAGCTTGCTTCAATTCTTCGGCCTTGATACGGGTGACACGAGCAAACTATTTCCATGCGCAATGCTCGTCAGCTCCTCTGTTCATTTTTGATATTGTCAAGCGTTAAGCAAACTACTTTGTACCTCTTTGGTGTGGTGAAGGCATTCCAGATAGTCATCGCGCTCAGCGTTGCACTGTGTTGGGAAATCCGCAGAAGCATAGCACTTGGAGAATTCCTGCCAAAAGTGGAAACAGCGTCCACGACCTAAATACACTCTGAGGAAATGCTTCAACCAGAATAGATTGCTGTCATGTTGATAATTACCACCGTTAATACCAAAGCCGGAAGCCATTTGTTATAAGTTTGAACTGTTTTTTGGACTGGAGAAAGGACTTGCTAGTCTGAAGATTAAACCGCCACATTCGGCTGGCCGCCGTGACGTCACAAATTTCCTCAGGTATACTCGATGGCAGTGCCTTGAACAAAAAAAGACGTACCATGCGTCTCTGAAGTCTCCCAAAGACGTGTCTGAGGATTTATCTTTTCCCAGGTTTGACAGTTTTGTGAGACTCTGCACAAGATATCTCCCCTCAGCAGAGTTTAGATATTGGAACATACAAATGATTGACCTGGGATAAAACTGTAGCCGACGATCACTGAGTTCCTGAAAAAGACTGGCCAAACGATTGATCAATCATGATCATTATCCTGATAGATGTGCAAGATCTTTTAACGTGTGAAAACGCGTCAAATTCATAGCAGAGAAAAAAATCACGACCTTACATCCAGCAGCCTTTTCCATTCGATCTCTGCCAATTTCTTGCAAAGGTCCAAACTATCAGCTACTCTCTGCCACCTAATCGAGAAACAGCGACCCCGAAAGGCTTTGTTACGATGATCACTACTCTCTCGTTCTTCGTTTTCTTTTAGGATTCTAGTTCACTTCTTAAAAAGATTTACGCCATAGGCCACCCAACACGGAAATGAATGAAAGAGGCCTCTAGCGAAGCCAGCAAATAAACGATCATTGACGCGCCAGTGCTACGCACCCAGATCAAGCCGGGGGTGGGAATCAAAAAACACCGGGCTGCGCAGGATCGAGCTTCCCACTCAGAGGTTGCAGACTTACTGCCCGAAGGCTCTTGCTGCCAAGCATCTGAGGATTCGTCTTGGGACTGACACCTGTTAGCTTCCGTTGGGCATGCAGAGCCGATACCCAACTGGTCCTCCCAAGATCCACGGAGTAGAGCCCATGGCGCGCATATAGCGCCGAGGATAAGGAAAAGAAAAGAGGGAGGTCGAGAGGGAAAGGCGCCTTTTATAGTTTTGGGAGGCGGCAGTTGATAAAAAAAGATCCCACAGCAGAAAAGAAAAGTCACGTGGCTCCTCATTGCTTTACATGTAGAAGCTGGCATAGAAGATAAGCAATGTATTGACGAATGTGTACATTGTAGACGTGGAATTGACGATCGCCAGCAGTGTCAGAGAAAAAATTGATCTCCGCGTGAAAAGCATTCACCGCAAATACTTTGGAGTGCTGGCGGTAGATAAGAACACAGCCGCATGAGCTGCAGATAAACTCTGCAATGAAGACCAGAAAATGTATTATGCACCGTAACTATGATAGCAGTAGTGCAGCATTGCTTGATAACTTTTCGTCGGCATTTCCAGCATTAGAACTCAGGATAGGAAATAGCTGTATGCCGAGTCTGATTATCAACGTCAACTTACTCTATGAACAATCTATGCCTTTTGTATAAAATTTTGCTCGCTGCTTTCTCATTAACCTAGAAAGTTACTACCTCATATAATAAATTGACTAGTCTATTGAGTTATATGGAACTCTTTACCTGTATCATGTGTACTCAATATGTGCCCATGTGTAAACATGTGTCTTGGTGCGTATGGCCAACTGCAAGAGATTCCTAGACATTTTCCTTCCCGAATATAATAAAAGACAAACGAAAGCAACGAACTTATGGGCCGGTCTTGCTAAGGAGCAGCTTCTGCTGCGGGTTTCTGCTTGTACTGGTATATACCCAAAATAAAATAGAACTGGTAGTTATATGGGGCTCGTCACTGGCACCTATATCACTATGTAATTCATTAGACATCAATCAACAAGCAGCAGAAGAAACCAATGACAGGGAATACTGTAATAGTCGTGAGCCGAATAAATATATGAAGATGAAGGAAAAACCAACCAGGTAGCTATCTCATACCCAAAGTAAGAATGATGAGTTCCAGTAAAACGGATATAAACCGTCAGTAAAAAAAAGTTGGTCTATTTACATGGCATTATAGATAATAGCGAGCTGCCTTTTTATCCTTTCTTGCCAATTCAAAAGCCTCTCAAATCTTTCACTGTTACGTTGAATGTCTCAATCGTTCATTGTCACGCACACTTGCTCAGTGCACGAGCTTATAAATCCAATGACCAAAGTATCCATCATCCTATATACCTTAATTGGAACACGCACACTCCATATTCACAGAAGAAGGCAGCACTAACTTATCCTCCAACGATCAAGTGTATGCAATAACTACAATAAGGATAGATAAAAGAAACATCACTGACTAAGTATTGATGTTACGTGTTATGTTACGTGTTATGTATTGATGCAACGTACTGTGAATATTTTATGAAGAATTACTCTATTCATCTTTCAATAATAGTGGATAGCCTGGAAATACGATGGAATTAATCATTATGGTGGATCATGCAATATTATGATATTGACTTCTTTCTGGCTTGTAGCCCAAAGGTGAATACAGCAAGGACAATCTAATATGTCGCCGCAAAACAGTCGGAACACTCCAAAGTAGCAGATGGATACATGAAACAATCATCATTATTTACGAGATTGCCGCAATATTCTTTCCCTAGTGAATGGTGTTATTGGTGGTTAGCCCCGATACCTCATTGTTATGCTGGGATTGAAGTTTTCGCAACAATTGCAACAACAAAGAGAACCGTGGTCCCCGCTACACAAAGAAGTTCCCCAAGTTATAGACTTGCTCAACTGCAGAACCTGAATCTGTCGTCATGAATTCTTTATCTCGCTTCGCTCCTCGCCTGTTGCACAGATCATTGCAAAAGCAATCTCGTCATTGCCCTAACGTCCGTTTTTATTCTTCAGAAGTCGAGACTTCAACGAAGAAAGTAGGAGCCGTTCGTGGCGGGTACGAACGAAATGAGGGTAAAGGTCGATTTGCCGTTGATTAACGAAGCGTTTTAGACTTGTTGGTTTTCTCTTGGGAGTAACACTTGCCGGAGGCGCTGGTTATTATTATCTTTTGGAAGAATACAGCAACGCTTCCAACTCCCTGTTGAGCTCCGTGGAAGAATTACAAGCATCAACAGAAAAGGTTAGTTTCTTTAATGCTAACTTTTGCGGACTGAATGTAATTAAAGTGATATCCACTGTCTCATCCCCGCAGGTTCGAGAATATGCACGCAAGATTGAGGCTGTCGATAGGGATGTCGCAAAATTAAAGGATACCACCGCAACTGCGCAACAACTTAATGACTTGAAGGCCGAATTTAGAAGACTTTATGTATGTCATGCATTGAGGCAACAAGGAGAGAGGAGGAAAGACTCATGGAAAATGACTTGGCAATATAGGATACCTTGAATATCGAGCATCTCGAACTGAAAACACATGTTTGGGGATTAGGTAAAATCAAAAGCGATTTCTTGGCTAAATGTTGTATGTCATGCTAACGGCAGCCTTCCCTGCTTGTAGAGCAAGATCTGAACAAGATTGCACCCTCAACCAGACAGCAATAAATAAAGAGTGGACTGGATTATACTGTAGTGTCATACAAACTGTTTCACAGCTGCCCACTATAATCGTTTCTTATCGATAATGGATCGGGAAAATGATAATACTATCCAAACAGAGGTATGATCCTGGAGCGTGATGCAGGTAACATTTTTCTGCATTAAAAAGGTGGCGTCGCCGATGATTGAAATTCAGGGGTGCCTTTCTTACACGCTTGATGACGCCCGTATGCCGAACCGGCAAGGAATGCCTTATCGACATTTCATTAGATTCCAATTAACAGGACTCCTGAGTGTATACGAGTAAAATGTTGCGGTTGGACGACGGTAAGAACGACCAATAAAGTATGAGCTGCTATCCTCTCCGTCTCTGCAGCCGTGTTGACAACGGTCTTGTCCATTTCAGATTCAGCGGAAGATATCCAGTCAGATCCATGGCAACTACTACCAAAATGGAAACATGAGCTTCGCCGCTGAAGAAAAATTTTCTCATTCATTATTATCCAAAGAAAATAAAGTCAAATAACATTGGATATTTGCACGTTCATGACTGTTCGGTGATTTTGCAATCAGCTGGTGTTCACTGAATCATCACGAATGGGGAGAATTTTGCCCAACATATTTTTACAGATTGTCAAACAATCCTATCTCCATTTTGGTGCGGGCTCGATCCTGCAGCGATATAAAAGGCGGAGACAAAACAACTGTCATGCCGCCCTCTTTTTTTTCACTCTCCCCTCTCTCCCTCCTTCTCTCATAGCACCTTTTCTTTTGAAGGACTCCCTCGCATACTTTCTGTCGCTCATCCATTCTCTACTTTCATCACATACATTCGATAAACTAGAATAACATGGTCGCCACCGCAGCCACCCAAAAAAACATTTTGAGCGATGTTCAGACCAAGAAGATGGTCTCCCCAAGCGAGGTCGAGACTAAGAAAGCAAAGGATATTCTCTCCAAGCTCTCGAGCGCTTCCGATGCGGATCGCGAGTCTGTCGCCGAAGAACTCGCTGATTTCGTAACTGCTAATGGCGTCCTCTCTCTTGGTCAATATAATATTGTTGGCGCAATATCCAAGGATATCAGCAACAAGAAGAATGCTGGCGCTAGACTTGGTGCCATTTCTGCAATCAAGGCGCTTGCCGACAAGAGCATCGACGGTCAGGTTGAACCTTTCATTCTTCCTTTCCTTGCCACCCTTTTGGAGCTGCAAGCTGAAAAGCAGGCCGCTGTCAAGAACGCTGCTGCCGACGCTGCCAAGAAGCTTGTTCTCAATGCCAATGCCTTTGCTACTAGCGTAGTTGTTCGATTCCTTTTGGAGGGTTTGGGCAACTCTTGCAAGTGGCAAACCAAGATGCTCTCTCTTTCTCTTTTGGATGAACTGGTCAAGACCAAGCCCGAACAGTTCTTTGTCACTATTCCCGATGTCATTCCCGTTGTCTCTGATTGCATGTGGGACACCAAGGCCGATGTCAAGAAGGCTGCTACTAGCACCATGGGTACCATTTGCGCTTTGATTGAAAACAAGGATATCGAACGCTTCATTCCAGCTGTCATTGCGTGTATCAACAAGCCGGAGAACGTACCCGAGACTATCCATTTGCTCGGTGCAACCACCTTTGTTCAAGAGGTCGACTCGGCCACTCTTTCAATCATGGTACCTCTTCTCAGCCGTGGTTTGAACGAGCGCGCCACGCCCATCAAGCGTAAGTCTGCTTTGATCATCGACAACATGTGCAAGCTCGTCGATGACCCCGAAGTTGCCGCTCCATTCTTGCCTCTTTTGCTTCCCGCTTTGGAGAAAATTCAGGATGTTGTCGCTGATCCTGAATGCAGAGGTGTCGTTCAAAAGGCTCTCGCTACTCTGCAGCGTGTTGGTACTTCCAACCATGAAATCTTCACCAAGGCTGACAAGGCTGAGAAGGTTGCCAAGGCTTTCAAGGAATTGCTTCCCGCCAACTTGGATAGCTTCTTTGAGCCAACTGTCAAGTACTTGGATGACATTGCTCTGTCTCTTTGCATTGCGAAGAACTTTATTAAGGATGTCTGGATCAAGTCTCTTGTGCCACCCGCAAAGTCTTTCCTCTCTGACGCAGACGCCGAATCCCTTGTCGTCAAGGCTCTTGACAAGTGCGAAGAGGCTGTCACTCCCAAGGATCCTGAGGAAGACGACGACGAAGGTGAGGATCTCTGCAACTGTGAATTCTCACTTGCCTACGGTGCCAAGATTCTTTTGAACCGTACCAGTCTTCGTCTCAAGCGTGGACGTCGCTATGGTCTCTGCGGTCACAACGGATGTGGCAAGTCCACTCTTATGCGTGCCATTGCCAACGAACAAGTCGAAGGCTTCCCACCCAAGTCTGAACTCAAGACGGTTTACGTTGAACACGACATTGATGGCTCTGAAGCTGATACTCCCCTGGTTGACTTTATTATCTCCTCTGAGGGTGTTGAAACCAAGGATCGTGAGAAGGTCGCTCAAATCTTGCGTGAATATGGTTTCACCGAAGAGATGGT
Organism: Rhizomucor pusillus; assembly: GCF_041956525.1. Lineage (NCBI taxonomy): Eukaryota > Fungi > Mucoromycota > Mucoromycetes > Mucorales > Lichtheimiaceae > Rhizomucor > Rhizomucor pusillus. The sequence goes on along the minus strand of NW_027192144.1, from coordinate 378,577 downwards.
CAGCAAGAAGACGATTGGCTCCCTTTCTGGTGGCTGGAAGATGAAGCTGGCTCTTGCTCGTGCCATGCTTATGAACGCCGATATCTTGCTTCTGGACGAACCTACCAACCATTTGGATGTTGTCAATGTTGCCTGGTTGGAAAACTACTTGCTTGGTCTCAAGACTGTCACTTCCATCATCGTGTCTCATGACTCTGGATTCTTGGACCATGTCTGCTCTGACATCATCCACTACGAGAAGAACTACAAGCTGAAGCGTTACAAGGGTAACCTGTCTGAATTCGTCAAGAAGGTCCCTGCTGCGGCTTCCTACTATTCTTTAGATGCTGCTCAGATCTCTTTCCGCTTCCCTGAGCCTGGTATGCTTGAAGGTATCAAGACTAAGGAACGTGCTATTCTCAAGATGAAGAATGTCGACTTCCAGTATCCTGGCACTGACAAGAAGCAACTCAAGAACATCAGCATGCAATGCTCTTTAGCTTCTCGCGTGGCTGTCATTGGTCCCAACGGTGCTGGCAAGTCTACTTTGATCAAGCTTTTGACCGGTGAACTCGAGGCTCAGTCTGGCACTGTCTGGAAGCATCCCAACTTGCGCATTGCCTACGTTGCTCAGCATGCTTTCCACCACATCGAAAAGCATCTCGATATTACTCCCAACGAGTACATCCAATGGCGCTATGCTACTGGTGAAGACCGTGAAGAACTGGATAAGGTCGACCGTCAGATCACTGAAGAGGAAGAGAAGCAAATGAGCCAGACTTTTGTCATTGACGGTGAAAAGCGCGTTGTTGAAGACATCGTTGGTCGTCGCAAGCTCAAGCAGTCCTATGAATACGAAGTCCAATGGGTTGGCAAGTCTTCTGTGGAGAACACCTGGATCCCTCGCCAGCGTCTGGAGCAAATGGGCTTTGGCAAGAAGATCGCTGAAGTTGACGCTCAAGAAGCCGCAAAGTTAGGTCTCAACCGTCCTTTAACCTCCAAGGAAATCGAGAAGCATTTGAACGAAGTTGGTTTGGAACCTGAATTCGCTACCCACTCTCGCATCCGTGGCTTGTCTGGTGGTCAAAAGGTCAAGCTTGTCATTGGTGCCGCCATGTGGAACCGTCCTCACATGCTGGTTCTTGACGAACCTACCAACTACTTGGATCGCGACTCTCTTGGTGCTTTGGCTGGTGCAATCAAGGAATACGGTGGTGGTGTTGTCATCGTTACCCACAACCGCCAGTTCTCTGAAGCTCTCTGCACTGAAGTTTGGAAGGTAGACAATGGTGAACTCACTCCATCCGGTCACAACTGGGTTTCTGGCAATGGTACTACCGTGATCGAGGAGAAGGAGCAAGAAGATATGGTCGATGCTCAGGGCAACACCATCAAGGCTGTCAAGAAGAAGGAGAAGCTAACTTCCAAGGAACTTCGCAAGAAGAAGAAGGAGCGTATGGAACGCCGCAAGCGCGGTGAAGAGGTGTACTCTGACGAGGACGAATGGTAAACAAAAAGTAGTACTTGTCTTCCTCTTTTTTCATATTCTTTCATTACCCTTCTTCATTTGTTTTTGTCATCATTGCATATCCTTTCTTGTTGCTTGCTAGTATTTTGTTACATTCATACTATAAATATAAAGTTGGAGTCCTTTTGCGTCAAAACTACCTTTTTTTTTCCGAGCCGTTCTCCCGTGTCTTCGCTTTTTTTGATCCGACGACGAAGGTGACACCAAGTCTTGGAACGTTTTGCACCACAAAGATTTTTTTGAATCCGCGAAAAACGTGGGTCCCAATGTTTTTTAAATAGCTGGTCCTTGTTCGTGCGTATTTGTTTTTCAGCCCCTTCGTTTTCTTTTCAATCGTTCCGACACTGCGACCAATGTCAACCAAAACACAGATTGACATTGACGCTGCTGCCACGACTGACGTAGAAACAGCACCTATTTCTCACGCAAAATCAAATTCTGGATTTCGCAAGGGTGTCTATATATCCTCCATTGTCGCAGCCGTTGGTGGCTTCATCAGTGGTTATGATACCGGCGCCGTCAGTGGCATTCTCACCATGCCAACCTTCCAAGATAACTTTTTTACGCCAGATAACTTGACCTATCTCCAAGGTTTGCTGCTGGCATTCTTTCTCATGACGGCTGCTTTGGGTGCATTCTTTTCTGGTTTCTTTTGTGGTATGTGTTTGCACATTCTTTTATTTAAAAAGAATGATTGCGTGTCTAATACATGCGAATCACTTAGATCTACTAAGTCGCAAGTACGCTATTGTACTGGCATCGTGCCTATTTTGCATTGGAAACCTGTTCGAAGTCATTGGATACAAATTCGGTCTCTTGCTAGCCGGCCGTCTCGTTGCTGGTTTGGGCGCTGGTCTGATGACCAAGTGAGTGATTTAGCACTATAGATGCACATGACGACGCAGTGATCTAACTTTTATTTAACAAGTGGCATTCCACTTTATCATTCCGAGATCGCTCCCCCAGATATTCGTGGACGACTAATCAGTTTCTTTACACTCATGAGCACATTCGGTCAAGTTGCTGGTTACTTTGTCACCTTTGGCACAAGCTATCTCTCCACTGACTGGAGCTGGCGTGCACCCTGGTTGCTTCAGCTGATCGTTTGCGCATTGTTTGGACTGTCTATGCTGACGATGCCCTACTCCCCTCGATGGCTGGTCGATAAAGGTCGACACCAGGAGAGTCTCGAAAGCTTGGCCTTCCTGCGTGAATTACCCACTGACGATCCATCTGTTCGTGCGGAGTACGACGAGATTGTGTCGGAGCTCGAGTTTGAGAAATCACTCGGCAAACGCACATATCGCGAATTATTCGCTCCTACCAATCGTCGCCGTTTCTTCTCGGCTGCTTTCATCGCTATTGCAACTTCTTTCACAGGTATCACGGCTGTATGGTATTATGCTCCCGGGATTTTTCAGCAAGCTGGCTTGTCTGATGTATCCTCATCCATTGCCGCTACCGGTGGTTCGGGCCTCCTGTCGTTGGTCTGTTCGGCAATTTCGCTGCAGTGGTTCATTGATTCTTGGGGTCGCAAGAAGCTATTCCTCAGCGGCAGTATCATGATGGGTGTCAGCATGTTTATTGTCGGTGCCATGTTCTATCAGTATACCAATGTGGACGTTGATACAGGCGAAGTCGCCGTCTCCAACACGAACGCTCGCAACACCATCCTCGCATTTGTCTATATTTTCGCCGCTGTCTATGCATTCACATGGGGTCTCGCTACATATGTGTACCCTGCCGAAGTATTCAACATGCGTACTCGTGCCAAAGGTCTTGCTGTGGTTTACGGTCTCAATTGGGCATTCACCATCCTGATTACCTACTGTGTACCTCTTTTTATGGCAAGCACAGTGTCCGGTGTATATTTCTTCTTTGGAGCATGCTGTATCGTGTCCTTTGGCGGTGTCTTGCTGCTTCCAGAAACCAAGGGCAAGACTCTTGAAGAGATGGAATATGTCTTTGGCGCAAAATGAGAATACGAGAACGATGGTGATGATCAAGGAATTCAAGTTGCAACGAATCTGGACAATCTTACTACTTACCTCATACATACTAGCCTGCAAGATAATAAATAACCGACGGCGTGCGTGCGTGTGTGCATGGTGACAAGATCCTTTCGGGATTGCCACCTGCCGTGCGTAGCCGCCTCCGCTTTGTCAAGACGGACATCGTGGCTTTCAAGGGGTGCTGCAACCTGACGACATCGGACTGGCAAAGAAGACGAAACCTTGGAACATAGTGTCCATTGTCCGAATCTTCCTTTGACCGTTCTTCCGTGTTGTCTAATTGCGGCTGAGATTTGACCCTCATTAGCGGATCAGGATAATGCCTGCGTCGCGATGAAAACCATGATGTCGAGGATGGGGTGACGGAAATAGATGGCAGGAGAGAAAAAGATTAAAAGAGAATGGGATGAAGAAGAGGAAGGGAGAATACAAAGCGACGTTCTAGTGGATGGTTGGAAATGCGGCACTGTTTTCCGGGTCATGGGTCGGGGCTGTACACAATAGGCATATATCCGCTTTTCAATGTTTATCGCATTTGAGTTCAAGTGATCGGGTGGGTCCCCTTAATAATGATCAGACACTTTATGCGATGTTCATACATGAGCGTTTACTCCTGGTCTAATTGAGCTAGACATCGGATTCTGTCATTTGAAACAGGGAATAAAAATTATCCTAATTTTTCCATATCATCTTTGGTTTCGTCAACCTGTTTCCATTCCTAGTGGTCGCCAGGGCAACTTCGGAAGAAGGCGGAGTGCGGAGTTGTGCCCCTGGCAGCTGTTGACAAGAAAAAAAAAAAGTCGAGGACAAATTTTTCAAGACCCACTTTCTTCTCTTTTCTAAACCCCCTACTCTCTCGAAATGGCTATTCCCGAAGGTAACGCTACTGCTGGTGCCAAGCTCTTCAAGACTCGCTGCGCTCAGTGCCACACTGTCGAGGCTGTACGTACCCCCTGTTATGTAAACAATGATCTGCATTGCAGTTTACTTACCTGTTCCTCCAGGGTGGTCCCCACAAGGTCGGTCCCAACTTGCACGGCGTCTTTGGCCGCAAGTCTGGTCAGGCTGCTGGTTACAGCTACACCGATGCCAACAAGAACAAGGGTGTCCTCTGGGATGACCAGTCCATGTTCGACGTAAGTATCACCTGCTCGGTGCCCTGAGACAGTGGTTTTTAACTTGCATTGCAGTACCTCGAAAACCCCAAGAAGTACATCCCCGGTACCAAGATGGCCTTTGCTGGCTTCAAGAAGCCCAAGGACCGTGCCGATGTCGTCGCCTACTTGAAGGTGCGTATTCTCGAGCTTATCTGCGTCGAAAAGCCTTACTTATATCTGCTTTTCACTCTTACAGGAAGCTACTGCTTAAATGGCAACTAACCATACACGTGCATACATTACTCTCTCTCTTGTCCATAGATCACAGCTAATAAAAATGGTGGCACTGAATAGAGCCCAACTTTGTTTTTAGACAATGATCCTGACTGTTATTTTACGGACTAGCTAATGCACGTCTGCAGATGCCGTCGCCGCACCACCTAGTAATATCATTGTAAGTACCTAGTGTCTGGTAATGATTCTTCCCCCTTCATTACCAGGTGGGTCAAGTGCTGTATTTTTCGTTGGCAGCTTGGAAGCGGCGGCTGCATAGCGATTGAAAGGTTGCATTGTATAACCTTGCAGCGAAGTATATCCTGCTATGGCTATGCAAATCGATGCGAGCTCGTCTCGGTTTTGCGTATTTTGATGTTCTCGATAGGAAATACAGGCGGCATTCATGCAAACTGACGAGCCGTTAACGGAGACCATTTTGTAGGTACCTCTGATCTTTTTCTTGCATTTGGATGGATGACAGTACGGACACGTCCTCGAGCTTCGAAGCTCGTCCGTCAATGCAACGACCGCGTACTGGCTATGTTGCCTTCGCAGGTTCTTTCCGGCTCGCCGAGCATGCCCTTTGATTCGTCTACCTACGCAAGTGCCTTGATTTCCGATACACATGACTGCGACGGCTTTGTTTCCAGTGTTGCTTTTTATGATGCTTCTTTCTTCTGCAGCTATTTTACTGTAAGTCAATCTTGTTGCAATCTCCTGACTTCGTTTTTCTTTCTTTGCTCTCGATGATTGATTAAAAGACCTCAAAGCTTTTCTCGACTCGCATGCAACCTAAGAACGCTTTAGCAAGATATGTCGAACTCGAGAAGGGACTTGCTTACTCTGTTTGCATTGCAACATCTTTTCCTGCCGTTGCCTTCTTCGCTACTGAGTTTTCTCCTATTCGCTTTTCAGCGTCTCGAACGGCTTGGTTTTCGATTTTCGTTTTTGCCGCAGCCTCGTGTGTTTGTTGCAAAGAGACTTTTCATTTATCTGTGCCGCTGTGATACAGTTGAATCTGGACGTCGCTACATATGCAATGAAGTTTCCGCCATCATTTGTATCGGGTGACTCGGCAGTCGTATCCGGAGCCATATTTCCATCAAGCTCTGTATCATCAAGTGCTGCGAATCTGTTGTAAAGAGATATGTGATACTGTAATTTCTTTTGGGACATAGCGACAGTCGTAGACATTGTGCGTAAGGCATAATCTGTGCCACTGTACCCGAGAGTCTTGCCGGCGTCGAAAGCTTCCTTCTCTAGCACAGATATATCGATATTAGACCGAGACTCCTCGCAAGCGTAATGCCGTAAAGTAGGCAGAGGCTTGTTCGTATTTTCAGCTTTCTCTTGATCCCGTCCAGTAGCTTTCTTCTTTAAACTTCTGGTAATGTTGTATAACATCATCCTCATATCTTTCAACCTTGTAGCTGTGTTTTCCGCATCTGTAATTGCTTGCGCTCGCTTCAAACGTAGATCTCGTAGTATATCTAAACTCTCTGTTACAAGACTTGATTTGGCTTCTTCGTACGCTCTGATACTACGTTTCCACTCCTTTTGTTGTAATTTGTAAGCCGCCTTGAGCTCTGCAATCTTCGTCTTCAATGCTTCTATGTCGATGTTGTCGTTGTCTTGTCCCTGTGAGATTTGGGTTTTGTATGTCGCACATGCTTCCTTTTCATGTTTTCGTTTGCTCAGCAATCGGATGACGCCGAAAGATGTCAATAAGGCACGATTTGGAATATAAGACCCGATTCATTACAAATCTTTTTTCATTTTATCAATATCGAGAAACACACCCATCATCAGTTCCTTGTTCTCGCGGGCTTTTCTGATATTGTGATTTCTTCTCCGCTGTATGTGCACAGATTAAAACGACCCACGTTTGAAATGAACATTTCATATATTGATGTTGCGTCGAGCGTCAATCATTGGATTCTTCCTGCCGAAACTAATGGCGATATTTGCGTCGTGAATTCTTGATATCCACAGATTGTCAGCACCGTATTGGCAAAGACAACGATGGGAAGTGCATCAGCAATCGATCGGTGCTTTTTTCCATTTGACTCTCGAACGAAAGGTCGTAGCAAGTTGACGATGGTTTTTACAGCTTGAATCTCTTGGGACTGGAGTTCAAAGTTGCTGCAGCAAATTTCGGTGATATCTTGTTCGGTAACATCATTGCCGACTGTAGTCGAGAAATTAAGACTTTTGGAAATGCCTTTTAAGCGATTCAACCGTTCTCGACTTGGCTCTGCACACTTTTTTTACTCGTCTTGCTCCTCATCAATGCCAGAAGAATCTTTGTCAGGAGAATCCTCTTCGTAACACTCTTCCAAAATCTCAACAATGCTTCCTTCTTCTATACCATCGCGCAGCAGCCTTGATACTATCCTGATCCAAACTCTGTCTGCCTTAGAACTGCATCTATTATCGTTACATAGATTGCCTACTACATACCGTGTCATCATCATTGTCTGCTTCATTAGTGTCGCTTTGCAAGTTCTGGAAGCGAATATATCATACTCATCATAAATATGGGTGTTTGAATGTACTCGGATGCAAGCTTGCCTTTCTATCTTGAGCTTGATTTTTCAACCTTCTTTGCCAATTTTCATTAATTGTATGTATCCGTTGCTGACATTTATATCGTCGCGATGACCACTTTTCTTCTTCGTCGCTATCCTTGGCTTGAACGATACGATTTTCGGTTTTCTGCAAGTACTTTTTCTCTTCGCGAAAACGATTTCGCTGAAAATTCCGGATGGCTGCGCTATCCACTTTGATTTTGAGTTCTTGTTTTTCCTTGGCTTTCCTAGAAACCAATTCTTTGTAGTATGCTTCTCGTTTAGGAGCCAGATACAATCGTGACAAAATGCGCACGACGTATTCCGCTGATCATGATAGCAGCTTATTATTCGCCCACATCTGCTCCAAATTTGTGCAGTATTAATGCACAGCCTTATTCGTCGTTTGAGACAATCCCGCTGGCGCAGACGGCAAATAATAGAATTCAGGGATGTAATAGTCACAATCGATGCTGCCTAATGCCCGTTGCTGTACAGTTGCAGCCATTCTCCCCAAGTAGATAGAATGCAACCTTTCAATATGTTGTTGATCGAAAAGCACTGTATCTGCGGCTCCAACTAAAGACGTATTCAGGGATATATATTTATCCTCCTCGAGCATCGATGTGTCTCTGAGTGCATGACCCGGGATGATCTGCGCAAGATCGAATTGTTGCCATTTTTCGCAACAAATTCCAGCATTGTCGCGCGTATCACAGCGGACAGATTGGAGATGTCATCTGATATCAGCTCTTGCGTCGAGCCAAGCGTTTCCTCGAATATTTCAATGTAATCTTCCGGTAAGCCAGGGCGTAATACACTGCTCAAAGGCACGCTTGTTATTCCATGATTGCTACCATCATCATCATCGTTGTTCTCGGCCTCTGTATTCTTCTTATCTTCCTTTTCATCATTTTTGCTGCTCCACTGTATCCCCACATCTTTGTTGATTCTGTCAAAATTCGAGTTCAGGAAACTTTTCCAGCGGTCGAGTGGGGAGGGAGACAACTTGATAAGCTTCTTTCTCGATGTGCCGTATGGCCAGCTGGCAGTTGCTTCAAAGCCAGAATTTGGCTTTCTTTTTAGTCACCTCCTTTTCTATCTTGTTTATCGTTTTGAGCCTTTCACTTTCATATTCTGGAAGCTCTGACGGACTGTTCTTGAGTTTCCGGATTGATCCACGTACAATTTTGTCAAAGACTTGTTCGAGATTGGCGATAAGCACATCTTGGTCAATTTCGACAGCCTGGATGACATTCTTCTTCGAAGTTGTGGATTGATCACGTAATCTTGGAAATGGAATTTCACCTGTAGTTGGTGCTTGTTTGGTATGATATCTTGCTTTTTTCATTTCTGGATGAAAAATAGGAAGAAAGGACACGCTTGGGTTTGAGACAAAATATTCTTTTCTATTCAATGCCCGCCATTATGCAATGCTTTCATGGATAGATGCGTGTATAATAGAATGTTCCCTTGATGTTGTCAACTTACCATCTGATACACACATGAAAATACAGTGTTTCGAAAATTGAACTTCGATTTTGATGACGAGAGTCCAAAGTTCAGACTTCGTTAGATTGATAAGATCAACAAAGATGCACGGCGAAATATTCTTTTTCATGACTGTATGCCGATGAATAATGGATTGCGTATATGGATATGCTAATAGATGTAAGCAAACATACATAGTAGTACGACATACAAAATATGCCAGAGAAAACATCCTTCTCTACAGAATCTGGATGTAACGAGTCATTCGTTAATCATCGATCCAAACTGAGCAGTGAGGCAGACTACAAATAATTGAGTCGAATGTATAGAATTCGTCCATAGGATTGGAATTCAACATTGTATCCAAAGTGATGATCGGGGTCTGGCCATTTCGGGAACACAGGTGCTGAATCAAAGTCCAGTTCCTGGGATTTGTGTCTGTTCTGTCTGCCAAACTCCAAAAGTGAACATTAATTTTGTAGCCATATGCTGTTATACACTCTTCCATCCAGCGCATGTAGAGGGTGTATAAATTAATTAACTATAGTTTTCCATTAAAAAACTGGCGCTCCACCAACTCCTCAAATCGCTACAGCCTCCAGAAAAAAGTGCTTCGAATTTGAGGGCCCTACCGGCCAATGACAGAGGAGAAACGCTTTCCAAACGTGGATTTTAACGCTCAAAGAGGTTTAATAGGGTCTGTGTTTAGTGATTTTCAATGTTGTGCTGTGTACAGGTCGGAAGATCGAGAGCATTTTGCCGCAATGGCAAACAAAAAACCAGATGACAGGGATATTCAAGAAAGAAAAGAGAAAAAAAGGGAAACAAAAAAAAAGCATAGAAAAGAGAGAAACATTCATGTTTGTAGTTGTTACTTAGGGACCTTTAGAACATGAATAAATAACAAATGCCAGAAAAGCTTGCAAAACGATACCGGTACTTGCTACTTTACCTCGTACACTTTGTCTCTGATCATGAGTTGCGCGGATAGGCGACTTGATGCCATTGTAACTCATCCTCTTCATGTCCATTGAAGCAGGACGTCGAGTACCTTGATCGTTTGTTGTATCAATAACGTACGGTCTGTGCTAGAAAGACCAGTGTATGCTTACCCTTAAGGAACTCCGTCGAGCCGTTGTAGGGCCGGATTTTAGCCAAGGGGTTCGAAACATTGTCAATGTACGCCTTCTTGGCTGAATACCAGCAATCATTTATGCATTCCATGCGACCAAATGAAGTGATTGTAGCTTACCAGTCGTTGGATGTTCAAAAATAATTAAAGCGCGGGTATCATCCATCCATTTGATCCTGTAACCGCCTTTCATGTTTTCGTATTCACGAAAGATATCATGCAAATGATGAGTCTTGAAGGCGGGACTGAAATCATAACAATCCAAAATAACAGTCGGCTCTTCCACCGTTGGAACCTCAGCTAGAAGCATTATCCAGTCAGCAACGTTCCATTACGCCTAATCTGACAAAGCCTGCCGCTACGAACCTGGAGGTTCACTGAATGGATCTAGAATGCGGCTAGCACGCTTGCTTTGTCTTTTGTTTGCTACTTCTCCGTCATCGTAGCGATCGTATTGTCTCAACAATTCTTCCCAGTCTTGTTCACGATCTTCATGCATGGACAAAGCTTCTAGTTTCTCTAGAACACTGTTACGCTTGAAATCCTGTTCGATACGTGAGAATCTGTGGGTTACGGAAAAGTTGGCGTGAGGTGGATACTAACATCAGATGTCACATCAAAGTCTTCCGCTTCCTCTCCGTAATAACTCGTTCGTGCGCCACGGGTTCGCGACCATGCAAAGTTACGCGAAGAGCGTCTCGAACTTGCACTTGAGGGAAGGTAACCAAGTTCATCATTTCCTCCACCGACCGATGCTCGCATACCAGCTCGAGAACTGCGCCGGGACTCGTCTGCATCGAATTGACTGAAATCCCTAGAAATCCGGTTGTTGCTGCTACGACCAGGTCCGCCACCGCTGTCAGAGCTGCTGTTTGTGCGGCGATGCACGGGTACATAGGTCTGACCAACGCTGTTGCGCTTGTTCTTGTGTTCGTCTGCGTGCAATGTCGCTTCCATCTCAGAACTGCTTGGGCCTATTATCCTAACGCCTAAAGGAGTGAAGAAATCAGGGTAAGTAAAGTACCCAGGAGAGTAAACAAATGAAAAGGAGGAAAAGAGACTGTCGAAGGAGAGGGTGTTGCAAAGTGCGTGTGAAGTGTCAGAAACCTACAGGTTTTTGAATTCAAATTCGCGCCTGAGAATCAGAGAAAATTTATGGATATTACTTCGTTGTATTTTGGACAGACGATGTCATCGAATGAACGATAGGACGATGCCCCGCTCTTTTTATAATCACTCCATTCCTCTGCCTTACAATGTATAAGACAGCAAAATGGAAACCGAGAAATCTCGCTAACTGCATAAATAGTTATGGAAGAAAGCCTTTTGCCCCAAGAAAACCAATGAGATTGGGATCACGAGATCCATCCTTCCTTGCCGAATACGTACCATCGATTAAGGCGTTCATGCTGCCGATGATATGAACTATCGTCTAATGATCCCTTGGCAGAATATTTAGATAATTCGACCAGGGACACATCTTGGATTTTGCATTATCTTAGCTATTTGGCAAGCGCGAAAAGATAGCAATTTACGTTTTTCGAAAACCTGCTGAACTAACGGTAAGTCGTAACCGTAGCAATATTCCACATTTACTCGCTTAACCCTGAGTTTTTTGTCGTTCTGCCTTTGATAACCGTTTATATTTTGGTCAGCAACCAAACACACTTTGAATATGCTCTCGAACGAAAAAGGAAAAAGAATCATAACAGTCCTCCTACAAGTTGTTTGCTTTCCAACCGTGCTGGCTAGTGACTCATCAAGCCTTGTTTCGATCCTCTGTCATGCTATCTCGATATCAATCCGCTTCTAAGCTATCTTGCTCATCAATTCAGATTTCTGTTGTAAACTACAACCATCGGATTAACAAGTATAGACGTGTGCAACTTGAAAGATTATCCCAAAAACGTGCTGGCGGTTAGAGATCGACCAGTCCGGATTTGCAGATAAGCATCCGAAAGCGGTTTGCTGTATATTACTGTGCCTCTCATTCGTTTCTTCTTCCTCAAACGTACCCGCATATATATCACTCACTGTCTTCCGTATGTCTGACAGAATAAATAATCGTGTATATGACAAATAAGACACCACCTGTCAAAACAAGGGCGTAACTTAAGAGGATTGAAAACTCGGTACATCAATATACTGCTCATTTTGATGTCTTTACTCCTAGCTAATCAACAGCACAACTCTACATAGTACTCTAGTAGAACGACTTTCGATCCTGAGCTCTGATCGTAACTTGAGGGCATCAAGCGTAAACAAGGGAACTCAGAGAGAGCGATATGCAGACTATTTTGAAGTTTATGTGTCGCAAATGTAAACCTTCTTGGCTGCAAACTGGATCTGAAGACTCATAAATTGGAACATGGGAAAGTATGTAGACGTACTCATGTCAATCCTTCACAAATCCCTAAAGCGCATTAATACCATTCATACTCGTTTAATGCTGTCTTGTGCCCCGCAAGGAACTGAAACCATTGAAGAAAAAAGGAGTTGTCAGCTACGGGCCCGCATCATCTATGCCTTGTTTTACTCTTCTTTCCTCTTCTTTCCTGTTTTCTGTTTTCCTTTACGCAAGATGGAAGAACTGCAAAATACCACGTTTTGTTCTTTCATTGAACTGTTTTCCGCTCTCCTAGTCTCGCTAAGCATACCTATCTATCCTCCATTACTGCTCTTAGCTTTCAAAAAGGCAAGAAAGAAGGAGTTGACAGAAGCTGCAGAAGGTAGGTGTGAGCAGAGTCCAAAGGGGCACAAGGCAAACTTTTACTGATATATGTCATCCACAGTTATTAGCAAGCACTGTGGCGAAAAAGGACATAAAATGAAGACCAATAGAAAGTGCAAGCTTTATACCGAAAGTGGCAAAGGTGAGCACGTTTACGGCACGATCATTCATACCTCGAATTAATGATGTACTAGTTGGCAAGAAAGAAAAACAAAGAAAAATGCAGGATACAGAAGGGAAGGACCAATGCAAATGAAAATACAAAACTCTGTCCCAGATGGGGTTCCACTAGTCATTCAAGATCTACATCAAAGGATTGTCCTTACCATGTCCAAACTTTGGAGGAGATCCTTGTATCATGCTTTGGAAGGAATTTTGAGCGTTATGCTCGCACCGTGTCCCTGTCAAGAATTGTTAATGAAGATTATCAAGAACAGCTACAGCAGAGAATCCAGCAACTGTCATCATTCATACGGAATGTCATTGTTTGAGTAATGGTCTTGGTTAATTTTTACATTGTGGAGCACGCGTACAAAGCGATTCCGGCCTATGCCTTTTCACAGACATTTTTCTATTCCGTATCGCAGCTCGTGATGGATATGGAAATAACAAACACCAATGACAAGATGCCTAATGACATCCGCGACTGTTGGGATCGCTTCAAAACGCAATATCCATCGGCAATCTTTACGCAAGCAAGCATTCGAGGATACGCGAATTCGCTTGCTCGGGTTTGCCAAACGCTTCAAACTACGTATAGCAATATGATCGTCGAACACTTCCAGGACAGAGTGGAAAAATTCGTCATATTCAAGCTCCGAAGACTTATGTCAGTAAGGCTACATAAGTACTGTGTCTCATGATAAGCATCAATGTTAACTGTTAACCTGTAAAGAATATATCGAACAATCTTGCACGTAAATTAGATAACGAGCATATTACGAAGATCTTGCCGGAGGCAATCCCACAATACTCGAGGAGCTACAAGAAGACTGATCTCGACATTATCTTAGCGATACATACCATACAAATCTCGCTAAAAGACTATATTCCTGAACCATGCACAACAACTGAAATGGCGGCAAATCCTGGAAGGTTCATTCCTGCGTTGCGTTTTATACTATCGCAGTATACACTGGAGCACGAGCAGGGAAACGAGAAGACCTGCAAGACTTTGCCAAAATTATGT
>NW_027192144.1:324237-364330 GCF_041956525.1 Rhizomucor pusillus | reverse complement strand
CCTGGTATGGAAATAGAACTTTCAGATTTCAAAGAGGAAGAAATCGAAAATTATTTCATGCCCTGCGCTCTGGATCCCGGGAGACGGAATATTTTCCAAGCTGCATATGGTGCTCAAAACACAGAGCATGAAATTCGACGTTCGTCTACGACGGAGTATTACCAATGGACAGGATCGCCGGAAAGGAACGAAAACCTCAAGAAGGCCAGAAAGCGAAATAGCATTGAAGAGATCGAATCCAATTTTCCGAGTGCAAAGACTGCAGACATTACACGATACAGTGAATACGTGCGGTATCTTTTCTTACACTTGGAAACCCTGTTCACATTCTATTGCTTCGACAAAGACGCAGAGAGATAGTGAATGTCATCGTTAGTGAAGGAAAGAAATACAACTCTGCGAAGAGAAAACATAGGAGGAGAAACCGTCGGGAACGGAAAAAGCAAAATCGGAGAAAGCTGTTTAAACGGAAACGGAGGGATCTTACAGGAATAATGTAAATAAGACGTACCAATATTTCAGAACAAATGGCTAAGTTTCCAGCGCGGACTTCCAGATTGCCCATCCAAAATGAATCTGCAGTGAGATCGACTCTACAGGAAGACAAGAAGAAGCCTGATATGAAACAGAAGAAGTGGGCAAAAGCGAAGTTCACTCCAAACTCTGAAGGGAAGTTGCCGTTGGTGGTATTTGGCAATGGAATGTTCGGCAAAGATAATGTCCCAATGAAGGGTCATCGGCCTGGTCTCGTTGGTGTGCTTTACCGCATGTTGAAGCGACGAGAAGCTCGTGGAGAACTGGTGGTCGTAATTATTGATGAATACTTAACGTCGCAGGTAACTGGCAACTGCAAAATCCCTCTCAAACATCTTCTAACGCCATGTTAATACATCAGATTTGCCATAATTGCCAAGGGAGGAGCTTGAAAAATGCCACTACTGCAGACGGCGTGCGTCACTAGTTTGCAAGTATGCAAAAACTGTGGCATATTATGAAATAGAGACACGAACGCCTGAAAAAATATGTTCCACAGCGCTACATCTATCTGGTCGGGCAATGGTCGCCCTGGCCCGTTTGTCCGGCCTAAGCAACAGATCACGGCTACGAATGCCGGACCCAGTAGGGTTTAGATTTTTACGGTGTCTATTTACTTGCAAACCCCGCCTCAAGTATACTCATAATTAGTATTTGCTTAGTATATCGGTAAGCCGTGATCCATGTTTCCGATATCGAAACTTTACTCATTGAGAGACATTTTGCGTTATTTGGAGCGCTGGCATCGCACTGTTGCAAGTTTAAGCCCGAAATGGCAAGTATACATGGACTCTAACTCGAGAAGAAGTTTATTAATTTCTTTCCAAAGGTCCAAATTTGATTCCAGTGCGATGCAAAATTGATGCTCCGAACGCAAACTGTCTGTAAAAATGCAGTAGACAGTCTGGTGAATAAAGCCTTGCATTTGCATTTGCAGCTTCTTTCCGTCAAAGGGGTCGCATACTGTATTTACAGATATGACTTTGTTTCACACAAGTTCTTCAAAGTTAAGAAAAGAAAGGGTGGATAAATGATGAATTATCACTAAAGAACATTTCTAATAAGGCGCAAAGTAATAGCCTCTGCCACGTCCTCTATTTCACCAAACATCAGGTCAGCGTTGTCTGCGAGGCAATTCCTTGGTGGCACACGTACCTTCCGCGTCCACGATATCCATACATTGGGGAATGGCCATAAAATGGCATCATTCCACCACGGAAACCACCACGGAATCCTCTTCCTCGTCCTCGGGCTGAAAATCCGGGTACATTCGTTCGCTTTGGTGATACCTAGACTTTCCCTTAGCAACAAGGGACCGAGAATCAGCATCATGCACCTATCTATCTACCTTAAGCAGGCGACCTCTGAACATTGTCTCGTTGAGAGCTACAGCGGCTTCCACGAAGCTCGGTTCTGCAAATTCTATGTATGCATAACTTTACATTGACGTTAATTAGTACATGAAACCGATATGGAACTATAAACGGCATACCCTTTAGGGTGGCTAGTGTATTTGTCGCAAAGAATGGTGACTCGGTTGATGGTGCCGCATGACTGGAAATGTGCTTGGAGTTCTTCAGGTGTAGCACCGTAATCGACCTGTTAAGATGCATGAGAATCCACTTTTGTAGATACCAGTGTTTTCGATATACGAAGACTTACGTTGCCAACATACACGGAACGACTGTCTACTACTTCCTTGTCTACAACGATCCTGGTCAGCAAGCCGCGTCATTTGCTAGGAGATCTAAACTCACGCTCACCTTCTTCAGGATTCATGGACTTTTCGACTTCTGCCTGCATTTCACGTAGTTTAGCAGCTTCTTCCTCCATCATTTTTACGCGAGCCTTCATAGCCTCTAGTTCCTAAAAGTACGTCAACGTCTGCACGCATAAACTGTCGTAAATCATTTGGACGTGGATCAGTCTTACCTTGTCTACATCAGCACCAGCCTCTTCAGATTCTGTGGCCTTCTTTTCTTCTTGATCAACGGTCGGTTCAGTGGTGGCAGGAGTCTTGGCTTCAGGATCGCTCATGATTTAGTCTTAAGTGAGGAAGAGACAGTTGGAAAATGAAGTGTTCAAAGTCCGTGACTTTGTTGGCTTAAATCGAATGACTAGAGGCATAAATTTGTCAAGCAAAAAATCGAACAGCGAATGATAGTAGTAAAAAATGTCAATATTTTATATACAATGCTCTAATAAATGGAGGTATATATATATGTGTGTGTATTCTTTCCGAAGGCTTTAGCGAAGATAAACAAAAGATGGGCCATAAGTTGCAAAGGCGAACCAAAGACCAGCTACGAGACCAGCGCAGGGAAGAGTAAGGATCCAGCCTAGCATGCACAAAGCAAGCATCTTCCAGTTTACAGCACGGAAGTTACCATTGCAAAGACCGACAGCAGCGGTAGCACCAGTGATACAGTGAGTCGTGGATACCGGAATATTGAGCTGAGAGCAAGTGAGCACTGTCAATGCAGCACCGAGTTCGGCAGCAAAACCACGGCTTGGAGTGATATATGTAATGTTGTTGCCAAGTGATCTCATAAGACGCCAGCCCATAGTTGCCAGACCGAGGTCGATAGCAGCACCACCGTAAGCGAGAATCCAAATAGGGACAGGCACTTTTTCAGAACTAACAGTTGCTGTTTGCCATACTTCATAGATAGCAGAAAGAGGACCGACTGCGTTGGCTACATCGTTGGAACCGTGAGCAAAAGAGGCGACAATGGCAGTGAGGACTTGCAGGAACGAAAATAGGTATTCGGCATCATCTTCGTATAGCTCAGCAGCTGCGTGCATAGCGGCAAGCTTGCTATTGCCAATATTGCGGACATCCTTGCGAACACCAGCGAGCGCAACGTCGAGAACACGGTCCTTGCCCTTGGAAAGCTTTGATTTCCAGTCCTTAGGCTTCTGTTCTTGTTCGGCGGGGACATCCTCAGCAGAAACATCTTCGCAGCCAACGTTAGCAGCAGACTTGGAGTCGGCCTCAGCCTCTTTTTCGGTGATTTCGGTTTCTTGCTTGGACTCATTTCCAGAACGCACAGCGGTAGAGTTGCTTTCAGTTCTCTCCAGGTCGACTTCATCAAGTGTAGGTCGCTTCGGAACCCAGTGAATGATAGGAATATGATAGAAATACAACTTTTCGCGGTTGACAACCTTGCGACGGAGCCAGGGACACAAGAAAAGGTAGCCAATAATACCGCACGCAACACCGCATCCAAAAGCGATGCCTAGCTGTTCGCCAATACCCAGACCAGAAGAAGCTGCACCGGGAGCCTTGAAGCAAATGTAAAGCACGATGATCGTGACGGTGATAAAAGTGTACAAAGGAACGAGACGAAGACCCCACTTGACACTGTCAACCTGGCGCAAGACGGCGTACTTGGTAATGAGATAGATAATAGCTGCGACAATACCGGCAAAGATAGGAGAAATGAACCAAGAAACAACGATTTGGATAATACCATTCCAGCTCCAGTCGACTACGTTGCCACCAAAACCAGCAATGCCGATACCACAGACGGCACCGACAATGGAGTGTGTAGTGCTGACAGGCCAGCCTAACCTCGAGGCGATCAAGACCCAAGTAGCAGAACCAATCAAGGCGCACAGCATACCAAACATGAACATTTCAGGTATTTCCGTAAAATATTCCGTGGAGACGATACCACTCTTGATAGTGTCCGATACGCCGGCACCGAGAAGTAAGGCACCAAGAAATTCGGTGAAACAGGCAATGATGCATGCTTGAGCGAGCGTCAATGAACCAGAAGATACCGAGGTTGCGAAGGAGTTGGCAACATCGTTGGCGCCGATACCGAAGGCGTCTGAGAAGGCAGCAACCATACCAACACCAAAAATCCAAGTGAAGTCGTAAGGTTGCATCATATTGGGCAATGCAAAATATGCCGGCTGGTAGTCGAAGAAAAAGGTGGAGAATGAGAGCAAGTAGTTTATTTTCTGTGCTTATATACGCTTATTGCTCATAGATCAAGACCTAATCCAATGATAATTTGTTTGTACCGCACGCTTGAATCATCGAAACACGATTGTCTCGTAAGTCAACGTCGGAACGAATACCAGGAAAACCGAGGATTCCTGCTGTCCTTGAAACTCGAAGGAATTTTCCACAAATCTGAGGACGATGGAATGGCTATTTCCTCTCCTGTAGAATATGCAAACTGATTCTAAGGATAATACCCTTCAAATTTTCTGTCCATTCCATCATCGTCTTTATTCTCATCACAATATTCATTCAGAAATGTTGGATTATAGATCAAGGGTGCTTGTACTACTCGAATCCATCGAAAGCGCACGATGTCACGCCCCGTGGCATGGCGCTGAGATCAAGCCAATAGCATTCCATCTCGAATCCCACATGCTTCGCATCTCAGTGGATCAAAATATCTATGGAAATCCAGGGATATTCCTCTGTTAACTTTATTTGTGCTCCAATGCTTTTACTCGCTTAACCAATGCTTCTAAAATCGATAAACTGCGATGATCGGGCGAGGGTAGTCTTGCCATTCCGTTTGGACAATATCCGAAACCTATCCTGTGTTCTGGATTCCAGTACAGAATACTGCCACCCAGTCCTGTCCAGCCAATAAATGTCACATTATCGATAACATGTTCCGTTACAACTGCAAAGCCGCTTCTCAACGATGGCACATAGCGTCTAGTCGCCCAGTCATATTCCACCTCTACGGGTTCTGTAGCTAATGCATATGTCTTTTCGTCCAAAAGGTCCGGTTCATCGTCTTGAATGGCTTTACCGCCATTTGCCATCATAGCTGCTAGTTTCGCCATCTATATACTCTGGGTTAGGGAAAGTTTTGCGAGTGGAACGATCCGTAATTTTACATACAGATCGGGCGTTTGTGAAACCACTGTAAGATGGACCTTCGATTTGTCTGTATGGCATGATCGCTGCGTGTTCGATCGGTGCGTTATCCAAAGCGCTCGTACGGAGCGTTTTCTGCACAACACCATCCTTATCTAGGATAGCCTTGATCTCGCTGAAGGAATGGGGTCCATTCAGGACAAACTCGAGCAGAAAAGAGATAGTACGATGAAATTTTGATCCACGATAGATCTTTGCAATCCTGTTATCGAATTCCTCTTGATAAGGTTTGAGGTACCATTCGATGCCATACTTTTGATTAAGTTCAGCTGCTACATCATCGACTGTGCAGTTAGCCACGCGGCGAAGGATCGCGTTTATGTACCATCCATGCGTTGCCGCGTGATAACTTCTTTTTCGCACGCCATCAAATGTATGGGGACGTTTGGCTAATATGCTTTCAAACAACTCCAAGTCCTGCGCCTCGGCTGAGGTTAAGATCCTGTCCATAAAGCCGACACCGGCCGCATGTTGCATCTGTAACAAGGCGATTAGGATCGGTTTCGAAGGTATACAGAAAAATATTGATGAACAAGCACTGCTAATCCATATTGGTGAACTCTTACCAGATCGTTCAAAGTGACGTTTTCCTTATTTCCCTGCGCAAATTCCGGCCAATAAGTCGAAATCTTTTCATCATATGACAGCAGTCCTTTCTGTACGAATTGAGCGACTACAATGCTCGTCTATTCAGGTTGTAAGAAAATCATTCGTGTTTTACAAACGGTCGTAGGATATAAACAACGCCTTGTACGTACCAGAACCTTAGTGCTAGAAAACACCACCTGCAATGTATCCTCGGAGAAAGGGGTGTGATTCTCCTTATCCTGCCAGCCAGCCTGCAGATCAATGACGAGCTCGTTGTCAACGTAGACAGCGACGCCAGCACCAATGTCGTGACCAAGCAAAAAGTTCTTCTCAAAAGCATCCTTGACAGCAAGGTACATGCTATCGACGTATCCTTGGGAGGACACCTGGACAGGGCAGTTACGTCCTGCCAGCGAGCACGACAATTCCATGAAAGGGCCCATCTTGAGGTATCGGTACATAAGAGTGCCACATACGACCAAGACCGATAAAATAAGATGTCCCAGTCCTTGTAATTTATGGATCTTGTGTGTAGCCTTCTTTGTAGGCATTTCATGAATGCTTGATTTCATTATCGAAATATCTTTCGCAGATGGTTCTTGACAAGTCATTTGAAATAACGTGGCAAACCGTAAGCTTTCTGGGGAACCAGTACACAGAAAAATGGAAAGTGAATAAAAAGGTTTAAAGATGAGGAAAAGAAACAGGAATGCAAACAAATCCTTAGGATTTAGTGTGTAGCAGGCATCAAAATCGTATTTATATATAACTACAATGCAGGGCTGCATAGGCCGATCCTTAAGAAACATTGGCACATCCGTGAAATGTACTCCGTTAAGGATGATAAGGGTTGCAGGTGTCTGTAAATCGTACATGAGGCTTATTACTGATGCTCTTACCCTAAAGCTGTTTTCAGATTTCAAGATTAATCTCGACTTTCGTCTTTGCTTGTCGACCCCTTATCATTCATGCCCTCCTCTTCAATTCACAATTCCTGCATTATCATCAAATGTCATTTTTTACCTATATCATTGCTGCATGGTGGCATGATCAAATCCATATCTTGGACTTTTTCCCTCTTCTTTTGCACGACGCTCCAGCTGCAAATGATTCAAAAGTATAGGAATTTCCTATTGAGCAGTTCTTGGAAATCCATGATCCACTGTTTTCTTTTCACTCGCAGCCTCAAAGATAGTATTATATATGTGAACATAGTATGTATGAATTAAGAGACAGACATGAGAAGCCAAGGTCTCTGTTTAGAGGCTTTGAGCTCCTAACAACAGTAAAGGTTCCATCTTCCTCAATACGCTCTCACGGGCCTCACGGCGCTGGGTACGAAAATGATCGCATGGTTTCTTCACGGTTGGAGCTGCATACAGTACTTTTCTCTTCTTTATCGTCAACTTTGCCTGGGTTCCAGGCTTTGACTTGCTTTAGGCTATCCAAGACGCTTAACCGAAACAGAAACTCGACTCCTTTATCCGCAGCTTCTTCTGCTGCAAACTCGCCGCAACATCTGTCGTCGTCATCCCCCCCTGCTTCTCCGTCATCCTCTGAAGGCTGGCCACCGCCAGAAACTCATAAACGAAAGCGACAAAGGCTTGATTACAGCTCGAGTGACTCTGAAATTGCACACGTAATGCAAATAACATCCAAAGAAAGCACTCCTGGTTCGTCTCAGCAGCAAAACAATGGCAAATCGCGACAGGAGAATGGCAATGGTTCCCTGTCCGAGAAAGCCGATATGCTAGGGCGCGTCAAGAAGAGCGAATTAGTTCGCTTGATCTTGCAATCGCTTCATGACCTGGGCTATCAGTAAGGCTTTCTTTTTATTTATATTTTCATGCATTGCGGGTCTTTCCCGTGGCTATTTGCTCATACAAATCTTCTTAACTTTTTAAAGCGACGCCGCAGCTGTGTTGCAGCGAGACTCGAATGTATCTCTTGAGGAAGCATCAGTAACTCGCTTCCGACAAAGTATACTGAATGGAGAGTGGCGGCTGGCAGAAACTCTTCTTCCATCTTTGACCAGCGATAACCCGAATGATCTCGCTCAAGCAAAGTTTTTGATAAGGCAGCAAGAATTCCTTGAGCTCTTGGAAAGCCAAAAGACTATGGCAGCTCTTCAAGTATTAAGAAATGATTTGACGCCACTTGGCCAAAATGTGGAACGTCTGCATCAGTTATCTAGGTAACGCTGCAATGGGACGACGTTGCTAGGCCTCGAATCAAAGCTCATTTAAGAACCTCCTTTTCTTCTTCAGCTTAATATTCTGCTCTTCTGTGGATGATATCAAAGCACAGGCACAATGGGATGGCTCTGATGGATCTTCGCGGCAGCAACTGATGATTGACTTACAACGTAGGCAAAATTATAGTATACGAATCAACTCGAAATTGATTCGTTTCTTCTTTCTAGGCTATATTTCGCCTTCGACAATGATACCAAACGGACGATTGTTACAACTCATTGAACAAGCCTTTGAATGGCAGAGGAAGAGTTGCTTATACCATAATAGCAGCAATGCTGAATACTCCCTGTTTGCTGACCATGTTTGTGACAAGTAAGAAACAAAATGGTCTCCAGACTTTTGCCTTCGCTCTAAACTCTAACAATAACAGAACACAATTCCCCTCAACCACGATAAAAATCCTGGAGGGCCACGACGACGAGGTGTGGCACATGGCATTTTCAAACAGCGGACAGTATTTGGCGTCTCTGTCACGCGACAAAACATGCATTATCTGGGACATGATGGTAGTGTCTATGAACGATTCCAAAGCTGATACCCTGTCTTGACTATTTTCTTTCAGACATTTCAAAAGGTTCAGGTAATACCCGGCCATTCCGAAAGCGCTTCGTACTGCGCATGGTCACCGGACGATAGAAAACTCCTTATCTGTGGTACAGACTCTCGATTGCGGCTCTGGGATCCTCATGTAGGCTATAGAAAAAAGAATTTTGGCATATGAATGGCTGCTAAAATATCCTTTGCAGAACGCGGAGCTCCTCCACACATACTCTGAGCATAAAGACCAAGTAACTTGCTGTGCTTGGTTACCTGATAGTGAGCATTTTATCTCTGGAGCGACAGACAGGTCAATGATCTTATGGGTGGGTACATATATTAGTAATCGAAAAGTACTCTGTTCTAATTCTACCAAGTAGCACATTGATGGCCGGATATTAAATCGATGGACTACTAAGCGTATCTTGGATATGAAGATTACAGCAGATGGCCGGCGGTTAGCTACCACAAGTTATGAAAAAACTATCGACATATATGACGTGGATCGTTTCAAACTTATAGAAGTCGGGTAAGCCGAAACATAAGCTTGCTTGGTATATTGTCTTAACATTTTTGGTCTCTAGCAAAATCCAGGAAGCAGAAGCAATTACATCGCTGACATTATCGTCGGACGGACGATACGCACTAGTAAACATACAAGCATCCCAGAGAAATTCACACAACAATATGCCGCAAGGCACTTCTCAAAACAATGCACACAGCTTTCAATTATCAGAAGAATTGCATCTATGGGATCTAGAGCTCCAGTCACTATCAAAAAAGTATGCTGGCCAGAAACAGGATTCTTACGTTATCCGCTCGACTTTTGGAGGCGATGAGGAATCATTTATTATCAGTGGTAGCGAAGGTAGGGGGAAAGATCGAGTTGATCCAGAATCTTGGTTTAAAGTTTTTTTGTAGATCATTGCGTATATGTGTGGAGTCGAGAGCATCAAAGTCTATTAGAAGTTCTGAGTGGGCACAGGAATGTGGTTAACTGTGTCGCTTGGAGTCCAACAGACTCAATGATGTTTGCATCTGCCAGCGATGATAAAACTGTCCGCATGTAAGTATCATATCGTAGTCTTCAATATTGAAGGTATTAATATTGAGATCGTATAATCAATAGCTGGGGCTTGCCAAGACAGGATGATGAACCCATGGAAGAATCAATCCATGTATAGTCCTTTTCATTTTGTAAGCCTTATTGATGCACACCATTTTCATAGCCTGATCCCAATACAATAATATTTTCAATATGTATAAGCATGTTCCGCTCTCGCTTCGCTCTGAGGACGACATAAAAGAACGAAATGCAACTCGCACTTTGTATGTAAAAACATTACTGTTCCTTACTGATTTGGATCCTGTAAGTTGGCGTGATTTTCTGTGTATAGGCATAGATTCCATTGAAGGAAGAAATGGACTGATCTCTTGAATACAGCATCGGGCCAGATGACCTCTCAACCAACACATTAAGGTTGCACAATGCTGCAACCGATTGTGTACTGAACTTTGTATAACATGTATATTCTGCTCTATCAGCAAATTTAAAATGATTTCTATCCCACTTGTGGATAGTGAATGTTACAATAATGCCATTTACTCGCTGCACCTTCAACAGATGATGCATTGGAGCTATTGCAAACGATATGAGACCTTCTTTCCTATGTGAATTCTGGGAATAACGTTTTAGGTGTAAGTACATTGATATTTTTTTTTACTTGATACCTACAGCGTACTAAAATTTCTCTTCGATATTCTTCCCCTTCCCTTTGTCTTTCCCTGTCGTTTTACACCGTATTTTGTACTGTATAACTTGTATTCGAAATGCTTGATATTCTTACACTTTAACTTAGAATTTTTTTATATATAAATATACAGTAAGGCTTCCTTGTTTCTTTTAGTGACCTTTTTGCATGTTGGTTTGCATGAACATGTTGGGTTGACGTTTACAGACAAAGCATGTTTCCTATTTAAACAGAGTATAATTGACAGTTATATGTTTCATATGCAAATAGAAATCCGGTTTGTACAAATGAAAGCAAGAGGGAATGGGGGCATGGAATGATATGTTCTTTAAAGATTAAGCAGTGTGACCAGATCCTTCCTAAACAAAGCAAAGATCAACAGGATCGAACGGATTATAGTGCTTGTAGGATGTTTACCTTTTCTTCGAAACGACGTTAACTACCATGTCGTTTTCCTTGCGATTTCTGCGGGAGTCAACGATACGCTTAAACATTGATACTTGTTTGCTTACATCCACGACTGTTTGTTCTACAGTGAAGATGAATGTCAGGATCATTGCCAAGTATGAATGACCTTTTGAACAGACCTCCATCTTTATCTAACTTGACGTCAATGCCGAGTATATGGCATGTTCTGTACAGCATACCAGGCTCCAGCATAGATCTCCTATGATCGATCTCTGGTCGTACTACAGGCTGTAAGGTCTGCAGACAGATTTTTTCTGCTCTTGTATTGAAATTGATCGTTTGCGTGATAGGTTCGGTGTATGGTCTGATGTCTTTGATTTCTGGAACTTGTTCCATTAACTCCAACAAACGGGGTATAGCATTGTGCATTTTCCCGAGCCTAATAAGATCAATCGCCAGAAGGTCAATTAGAGCACACAAAATGCTACTGCGACAAATCGATATTCTGGTCTTTACCAGGTCTCGTATGTTGTGTAGGTATCACAGCTGACAACAATCACAAGAAAGTTACTGTGATCCTTGATAATGTTATATTTCTTGAAAAGTTTCGAGGTCATATCTCTTGGAGAATCAAAATGCGAATGGAGGATTGCCCTGGCTGAGAGCAATCGTCAGTATCTAGCACAAAGCATATGCCATCGTGTCTTCTTACCTCGCGCTAATTCCTTTTTTACCACATTGAGTGTGTATACGCTTACGTTGGGTGATGCGTTTGAAACACGATAGCAAGGTGTCACGATAGCCATCAACGCATCCTCAAACTCGACCTAGAGAGTTCTGCGTAAGAGTTTATTGTGGATAGCTACATGCTGTTCTTTTTCCTACCAGCGACTTGTAATCGATCGTTCGTCCATCGAAATCCGGAATACCATCTGTAAGGATGACAGGTGAAGGCCAAGGCCAGTTTGTCCAAAGCTCGAAGAAATATGTCAGCAATCCTTGTACAGAAATTTCGTTTTTATACATTTGGTATGTTTTGAGCAATAGCAAAGCCCAGCAGCCACCGTTCAAATATCCAATCGGTTTGTTGTAAATATGCCTTTGTTTCGCCCACCAGCGTATAGCTTGTAGACATAGACGAAATGTTGGTAGATCCTCGTTCCGAATCTGCTCGAGAATAAATTGCGTGACACGCACACCTATAATGGAAGAACAAAAACGAAGCATTAGATAAAATAAAATATGCATGATACTTGACTGAAACTTAAATTCCTTACCATCGATGGAGACTATGCATGAATCATCCAATTCAGAGAGATGTTTGTTGTCCAGAATGTTGATATTCTCAGGTACAGAAGCAATCTTTAATCGAACAAACGATATATCAACCTATGTATATTAATTTTCCTAGTTAGTTAATCCAAACCATGGTTTTGTTTTAATTTTTTTGTCCTTAACTGGAATCCTATCGATTGTGCATTTGATTATGGGCACTGTCGTATTTTCCACAGTCTGATGCATTCGAGATGCTGTGTCAAAATCCATTGTTTCCAAATCATCTGATGTAACATGACACCCTTTTGCTTTTCGTACCTCCACATCCTGTACTGTCGCTTGCTCTTTCAAGATAGAAGGAAAAATGCGAAAGAAATCGCTGCGTCGTACTTCTGAAGGAGCGAGGAATACCACGTCGATGTCACTGTCGATCAAGTTGGCACCAAGGCCATATGAACCAAATGGAAGTATTTGACACTGGAAGTCGTCCTGCTTCAGACCATACTCGACTGCAATCTGTCGAACCAAGGTCGGAATGAGAAGACGCAACATGTTGACGACAATGTCTCTACAGGATTGAACCAACAATGTCCAAATGCCGCGTCAGTTGGAGCCGGCGAGTTGGTTACTGCAAGCTGCCGGTACCTCTTCCTTTGCTGGTTCTTGTGCTCAATACAGTTGCCCCGTAAAAGCAACGATTCCCATTCTTCGTCGGTAATTCTCGACATTCAATCGATCCAGGAGAAAGGGAAAAAGAAACGATCACGTCCGCTCGAGTGTGGACGGTACGAAACTTGTTCGCGCTTTATACTCTGTACGCCATCGAAACGCATCAAAATTCATCTTATTGTTGAAAAGCGAGATCGCTCTCCTCCATATTCTTCATCGATGTATTACCAAGATTTACAGTAGACCCTTTTTATATTCTTCCATACAAAGACTACCGTTTGACAACATGCATAAATTTTGCGACTTCACTCAGGTAAATCATACGAGAGCTCACGATGTAACACACGGGCCCTTCTCCTAGCGGCTGGTATCAGGCGACCATATAAATTCTGCATTTCTTTATCGAACCGTCCCTTTCCTTTCTTCTCCTTTCCAACGGTTTTTCCTTTATGACTATTCCAAAGTCAACGACAACATCCACAGAAACGGAGCCATTGCTTCCAAAATGTGTACATGTATCATCCTGGCTCAGAGAAGGTAGTTGGATAGTCCGTAAGAGCATTCCGGTAACCGGCACATATTTGCTCAATATCACTATAAAAACATCAACGGTGTATGCTATGGGACACTTGGTAATAACGTTGTCCTGAAAATTTGATTTCGAAGTTAACGCGTTATCTTCTCATTTATATGCACTTGAAGAGTGCTGAGGAACTGGCAGGGGCCGCATTGGGGAACACTGTCGCTTCCATAACCGCCTACAGCGTAATATATGGTTTTCTGTATTCACTAGATACATTGTGCTCTCAAGCTTGGACAGGTGCAAGGAATAAGACTCTAGTTGGCATTTATCTCCAACGTGCTATTGTCATCATTGGTATCATGTATACTGCTATATTTACACTGTGGCTCAACGCCTACAAAATATTGCACTGGGTTGGCCAAGAAGAACAAATGGCACGCTATGCCGGTATCTATTCGAAAGTGGATGAGATATACCGGTGATGCCCCTGTGTCTAACTTACGTATATGTTCATTAGCAATGTATCTGCGATATACAATGCTTGGTGCCCCTGGGTACAGTCTCTTGTAAGTCTTGTCGCCGCCACATAGCCTTCTTCTCCCTCTTTCAAAGCCCGAAGGGGTTGCATTTACATTGTCTCTATCATACCCACACAGCGAAGCATTGCGGAAATATCAGCAAGCGCAAGGCATAATGCATGCAGCCACTTTGGTCGTTTTAATTATGTCTCCTATCAACTTTGTTCTCGTCCAGCACTTAGTATCCAATCTAGGATTTGTTGGTGCACCGATCGCAACAAGTATCAGTTTCTGGTGTATGTTTATCTTACTCTTAGGATATACACGTCTGATCAAGGGACACGAGGCCTGGGGCGGCTGGGACCGGGCCTGCCTTCAGGATTGGGGCAAAATGATTCGGCTTGCCGTACCCAATATTATCAGCATGGCCATGGAATGGTGTACGACCGAGCTTATGGTATTCTTCGCCTCTTATCTCGGCACAATCCAGGTCTCTGCTCAGTATATAATGATATCCGTATACGCTATTTCGTGTACTCCTCCGTGGGGCATATCGTTAGCAGCCACCAACCGTATTGGAAACTACTTGGGACAGGGCCTAGCCGCCGAAGCAAAGCAAACCGTTAATATTGTTTGCATCCTCTCACTGGCCTACGGAATGTTTGCAACCATCTTTTTCGGCCTTGTTCGTTCTGCATACGTACCCATCTTCTCCGGCGATGCAGCCGTCGCCAGCACTGTAGCAGCCGTTGCACCCATTTTTGCAACCATCATGCTCTTTATGAGCTGTAACAACGTTTCCACTGGAATATTACGTGGGTTGGGTCGACCAGATATCACCAGCATCATCGAGTTTGCTTCATACTATCTCGTCGGCTTTCCACTCAGCTATTATTTTTCTGCACTGATATACTCGACCGCGGACACCGCTATCTGTAGACTCTGGTTTGGACTATGCATGGCAAGCGTACTCGCAGTAGCGAGCCACCTGGTATATATCTATCGCACAGATTGGGATAAAGCGGCAAATAGAGCTCAAGCAAACGTGAGAGCGTCCGAGGTGAAATTGAAGACGTAGACTTTCTGCAGCGCAATCCGCCGCGCCGTGTATTTGCGATCAAGCATTGCCGATAAATTCTTTCATTATCCAGCGTTAGATCGTGTATAGGCTTGCTAAGTCATCACGTTTAAGCACAGTCTTCTTTCCAACGACTGTCCTAACCTGATTTCTGCCTTGGAACATTGGTCTCAAATAACATTCTTCCTATTTCATGGCCCTGCATTGAGTAGATGTTGTTGAGATATTTCCTTCTGAACTTCTCACTTAATTTCCTCGCAAACAGTGCAGTATTCAGACGTACATGGAAATGAAGACATATTTACGGCATAGGGTTTTGAGAATGTATAGGAGATAGATATTCAATGATCGTTATAGTTTAGAAAGCCACTTTACTATGTCGTGAAAGACAAACGTGTAGCTCTGTGAAAATCGAATGTAGGTAACTTGCACAGGTATAGGATTGGAAGATACTGTTCCAATCGCGGCGCTTTGCAATAAAGTCCGTTTCGAGCCACACATTCACAACGCTCACTTGACCACACAAACCCTGTTTGTATTCTGATCTATTATATAATGAGCTTGCTCCAACCCTACGTCGATGGTACTGGTTTCTATAGTAGAAGTGCTATCTATATCATGTACTAATCTTTGCATTGTCAGAAACCGTCCTTGCTATTACCACAGATGGCCGCGTCTTGGTGGTAATTATGCTCTTCACTGGATTGCAAAACTGAGAAATCTTGAAGCTCAAGCTATTATCAATAGGGAACGTTGAAAGGAACAGATAACAATGCTAATGTCATCCTTGAAAAATGTGAAGAGCGAGTGTTCTCGGTAGACGGCACAGAAGTCGTGCCATTAGGCTTGTATCTCATACGCGGTGATAGCATGTAAGTAAAATTCTTCAATAGTACGCCGACTTTTCAGCATATGCTTACGCTACGCTAGCTGTACCGTGGGATTGATAGATCGTGATCAAGAGGCAGAGCTAGACTTTTCACAGATTAAAGCTGATCCGCTGCCGCCACTCCAATTCTAAACAAGAAAACAGCATACCGCATCTCCCCACTCCAGCATCATGTACCATAACGTTCCGTTTCTTTTTACAAGAGCGAGTAACTGATCACAATTATACACTTTGATTACTTGATTGGCATAAATATACTACGTTTCTGCAAATTTCTATGCATAGTCCTTGTTCAAGTTATCGATAAAGACAATGGATATATGTGTTGATGCTATCATTTGCTTTGGTATCTACCTATATGCTCTTTGCAAGCCGATGCCTGGGAGAGATGGCAAATAGTTGACGCCTGTAAGGATGCATATTACTTGGAACTTGGCAAAGTGCGTATCCCAATGTTGCAATAAAGAATCCAATATCACTAGGTATCTGCTTGCGATATCTGTGTCGATGGCACGGTCCGACTAGCAAGGCAGCCGGCTATTCACTTGGCCTTCTTGCTCGGACAGGTTCATTTCTTCGGATATGTTACATATTTTTTCCCTGGCGAAGGAGACATTTTACATTCTTTGACAACTTGCACTGCTCGACATTGGGAAACTCCTCGGAAAGCCTGCACTCCCTCTTCCATATAATCAGGACCCTCCTCTTGGCTAGATCTCCAGATACCCAAGATAACGTGTGGTGGGTTATTTCGATACAAATCCCATTTTGTTCTTGTACTGCTGCTTGGAAGACGCATCTTGCACATCTAATGATATTGCGGCATTCTTTAAGCAAAGCGGAGGACAGCAAGCGTGTCTCGGTCATAATAGGCTCGGAGGCGAACATGTATTTTCACATTTAGCCGCAAGACATCCAGAACAGTCTGGAATTGATCAGTTGGCTGATTGTCCGAGGCACAGTTTCTCAAACTAAAAAGTGGCTAGCAGCGAAAGAACCCTTCGTTCGCATAAAGCTTCACTGCATGAGGATGGAGCATCAAGTTCGATTCTGCGAAATATGATCGGGTTGCTGATCTAGCTTGACAATACAGGCTGCTCGGCCGCCAATATCGTTATTTTCTTGTCCATGCCGAGAGTCTAGTGCCAAGCGCATCCATAACGGGAACGAGCGCAGCGACCGCCTAAGTATTTCTCAAGAGGTATGCACATTCATTATCCTCTTTACCTCCTCGCAAAATATTACGTCTAGATTGACTTTTCTACACTGCAGTCCACGAAGCCCCGAGCCCCGAGTAAGTCTAGTAAGTAACCTTGCTCAGATTGATTACTTTTCACTCTCTCACAATACGCTTTTGATAGAATCCTCCTCGTCATCTTCGTCCGCCCTCCGTCCGGCTTCATCCTCTCTCTCCGTCATCTTTCCCACCCGACGCTCCTTCCATTCATGTGAGTAGGCGATCACTGCACCCAGGGTGGGCCCGTCGCCGGGCAGTCTGGAGTTTAAAATGATACTTTCCAATATCTATGGTCAGTTATGTCCTAATGTTCTGGCAACCCTCCCTTCGGGGAGGTATGAAGTCGCTGTAGGTATCAGAGACATTATGGTTTTTGGCTCTTTCATCGTTAACGTTCTGCTCTTCTATGTATTCTACCATTCCTCTATTCTCGTATATTTGTTTCCTTGTAATTTAACTTTCAATCTCCTGCTTTTGACATATCTAATGAGACTTTCCGGCTGTGATTTGCTTTTCGAAAGTTCCTTTGTTAATTCTTTTTCATCTTGCCAACATACAAAAAACAAGGGTCTTTTTATTAACCCATCTGCCATTGTTGCCATGCCTCGTAATAAGCCTGATATCTGCTTTAGTAAATGATATTTGATAATAAGGCCAATATTATTACCTTATATTCTTCCGTTGTCATGTTTCGCTGGTCTTCTTCCATTACTTCATTCAAAGGTACCATTCTTCCATTAACTGTGGAAAGAAAGCATAATATAAGCAAAGGAGCACGACCTCGATCTGGTCCATAGTAACATACCAGACACAAGAGGAACATCTTCCACCTCCTCTTCTTCGTCTTGAGAGAGTCTGGCGCGTTTTTGACTACTGCGCATTTAGAGCCCAAATATCGCACACTAAATTAGCCAGATTACCTTTCGTCCTCTTCATCGGACCAAGAGTGCTCTCGTTTGCCGTTGCCATTAGTGATCGTTTCGAATTCTTCCTCTTCCTCCTCTTCGAATGCCTGCTCTTCTTCCGGTGGATTTTCCAGGCTAAGATTTTCGTAATATTTGGCATAATCTACGGATATACAATCGTTAATTAATTTATATCGTATAGAGCCATCCCACCCATAGCATACATTCATGTCGATCCGGATCAAATTCTTCAGTGCTCACTTCTTCGAAAGTGTCTTCTTCAGCAACCTGCTTTTCATCTTTCGGCCGATCACCGGTCTCAACGAGCACACCTGATACAGTGCTCTGTTGGTGCCACACAGGCAACATGTTCTGTTGACGTTTCTCTTCTGCTTCAGCAATCTTAGCTCTTCTAGCAGCTTCGTTATCCATCTGCAAATCGACAATGATTTCTCCTTGCCCTGCTCCCGTGTCCTGTGCTACAGCCAACTCATGCTCCTCTGGTATTATTGTTATGCAAATGTAAGCAAGTTATTATAAACATCAATGTATTTCATCCACAAACCTCTTGCACTGCCATTAGCGCCCTTTCCAGCACCGGATGGCTTGAATATATAGCTATGGTAAAGAAGAAAATTGTCAATGAATAAGCCCTTAAGCGATTGAGCATAACATACCTTGCCGGGATAACAATATTATCGGTCAGTTTCAGCAATGCGATAATAGGTTGCGATTGCTCTCGCAATCTTGTGAGCACCTCTTGGCTTCCCTGGACATTCTCTGCATTATCATTTTGTTCGAGGATGCCACTGCAAACTTCGCAGTGGAAAAGTCCATCTGTTGGATCTACGAGTGCCACAGCATCCAGCGCGGAATACTGTTTTTTGCATTGAAGGCATACGTATCCCTTATTTTCTGACTCCTAGAAATGGATGAGTATTTGCAGTTCAGTGGACGGAAGAATATGATGTATCTACCGTTCTCAAGTTATCACGAACAATCGTCTGCATTTTGTACATTTTCCATTTTACAACGTCAACAAATTCTTTGTAATCCAGATAGTAATATGTTTTCGGTACAGGTCTCTGATCCTGTTTGCGTGCCTCCATTCGTGTTGCCCTTTGGAATATGAACTGTTACTCTCAGCAAACCCACTGTGCGTCTACCCTTCTCTCTACAGTACATTTTTAAAAGACGATCTTCTCGAAGCTTGCCACATATCCGATGTATATCACGAGGAGTCATTTTAAGCGACATTACGAGATCTTCCTCCCGGACACTGCAATGCAATATTGATCAACTGAAACGCACAAAAACAACTTTGTTACATTTAAATCATACCCATTGCTGTTTGGAGTTGAACGATTAAGCTCATCCAAGATGACAATGTATTTGGGATCATAAAAGGCTCGAGCAACTCTGGCAACGAGCGCTTTAAGAGTGTCCATTCTGGGAAGAGATGGTTTCTCAGCCTGAGCGCCGAATTTGCCCTAAATTATGCGAAAAGGCCGTATTATGTTTTGGCATTGCTACTGCTGCTTGCACCTTGCGATATTCGTCTATAATATCGAGCAGGATTAGCAACATTGCATATTTTTGTCATAAAATGGAGAACTTACTGGACAATTTGTGCAGACTCGGCACGGCGATGGTAGCAATATTTACGGCAATTATCTCGAAAATTCTCAACACCTTTTGCATGGTCGCTGTAGAATTTTAGACCTTCTTGCAAATTCGTCCTGATTTCTTTGAACTTTTGGTATGCTTGACTCAAGTTCTGCAGCGCTCGCTCTCGTTTTCCTGCACCAGGTCCATCTTGCTTGGCAGTGCAATAGTCTCGGTGCATCTTCGCCAGGTCGCGCAAGATTTGTGTTTGCCGCTCGTCTTGCCGATCAATTTCCATAAGGATACTATCATACTTGCGAAGCTCCTCCACAAACAGCTCCTCAAACTGTGCTGGATCGATCTTGACTACAGGGGATTTGGCTGTTAACTGTGCGGCCTTCTTCAAGAGCGCTGGAGAAATATCATCTGCACTTGATATTTTCTTTGCTTTGTCGACGAGTTGTCTTCGTGCGATAAGATTATCCTCCATTTCATCCAAAAGTTGTCTCAATCTGTCTACAGCGTTTGTACCATTGCCGTTTGATTCTTTATCGTCTTCGTCGATGGTACCAGGCAATGATTGTTCGAGTTCATCCTCAGGAAGTGCCAAAACATCAATGATCTTTGCCCAAGTATTCAATTTTCCGCGTACAATGTTATCTGCATTCTGAGCAGCAGTGAGCGTAGATCGATGTTGCTGACCTTGAGCTACAAACTGGGCCGTAAAAACACTTGACTCTGGCCGGTTCCATTCTATGTAAAGTGACTAAGGTCAACATACAGTCAAGCATACGATATGAACATGCAATAAAATATTTACTATCTTGATAACGACCGCGTAGTGCTTCATCTTCTTCTTGTTCCTCATCCAATGCATTGAAGGCATCCTCAAGTATCTCCAAATTTTTCTCTGATGCTTGCTGGACCTGTTCGTACATTTCGTACAGTGCTTGAGATCCTCCTTCGAAACGAACTTCGGCAGCCATTTCTCTCAAAGAAACTGGGAGACCTTTAGTTTGCTCAAAGCTCGCCATCACCGCGGATAGATTTAAGGACTGGACGGAGCTAATTCAGTATATGGACCATTAACAATCTGACTTGGTTATTTACATGTACTTGGAATAAGAACTTACCTATGATACACTGCATTCAGCTCCTCTGTACGCCCTATTATATCTTCCTTTAAGACTCTTTCCTTCCTGTCGACATAAACACTGGCTGCTTGGTGTACTGCAAAGGGTACAAGTTTCTGGAAAAGCGGCAATCCGATAATGGGATGGGGTATGCTCTCAGGTCGCTTTTCATTTGATAGCATCAGACTCACTGGGTCCGCTACTTCAGTCGGTGGTGCCGGTTTCACCATTTCTGATTTTGGTATAGGTGGCAAAGAAGTTGGCGAAGGCACAGGCTCTAGATATATAACGTCGTTGTCTTTTTCTGCCCGGGCCAAATTGGTTTGAATGATTTGTTGGAGCGAGCGGAGATCGTTGATCACTGCATTGCTAACAGCGGGAGCTCCAGAAAAGAATGTCTTCAGTTTATCAGATGCGCTCTTCACAAGACTGCTTGCTAGCTGCAAACGGGCAACTTCTTCGCCATATTTGTTTTGTGATATACATTCACAGGATTTTCGAAATTGGGCGGCTGCATTAAAATGCAACGCCTTGATTTGCATATGCGTCAGCCACTGTTTTGGAAACACGGCCTGCATTGAAGAATTTGAGGCGAGTTCTAGAGCTGCGTCGTAAAATTCAGCCGTCTTCAAAGCAAGGCGTGCGATAGTTCCATCCCGAAGATGATCCATAGCTGCTTTCTGCCATACACACTCCTGCGCTTGTGCTAGCATAAGGTTGATAAGCGTCTGCAATGCCGAGTTGGACATGTCTGCTGTAGGTGGTATCCGCATTTCAGGTATAACAATATCTTGTAAGAGTTTGAAGCATCCGGCTGCGTTCTATGCTTTCCATTATTAACAAGGCAGTCTCATTTTCGAGATATCATGTCCTCTCTAGGGCTTACCTGAAAATAATTACATGCTCTTTTAACTCCCTCGACGGTCAAGCGATCATCCATATTTCCGAGCTGACTATACGTTGCACCGATACAGTATAATACGCATGCTTTCTCGTAGTTCATGTTCCTGTGAGCAACAGCTGCCCTCTGAATGATTAGCACCGGTACCGACTGGCAAGAGGGATATTTTGGTTACCAGAACCACCATCGGAAAAGGCAGTGTACCAAGGAAACTCAATGCCTATCTGTAATGCGCTGTCAGATATCAAGCCATTGTTTAGCTGCCAGAAAACTGACGTCAATTGGAAACTTGGATCCAATGAATACCAGTTGGGCATAGTATCTTGGAGAGTACAACATTAGACGCGTGGAAATAAATGCATATTATATATATAACGATTTGACACAAACTTTATGAGACGGTTTAGGCCTTTCAAACTAGGTTCCATGTATATACAGTCATTGCGTAGTTCATCCAATATGCGGAAATCGTCCGTATACAGGTCGGGATGTTCTGCATAACCATTGGAAATGTATTTCCTCAGGTGCGGCGTCCAGGTCAAGCGATCTGTACGCTTCGCTTCGACGTGGAGCATATTGCTCTCGGGAAGCTTCTTTGCGGCGGGAGAGACGCTGCCCAGAAGGCTGGTCATTTGAGGCGGAGAGGGTGAGTGAGCTTAGCTCCAAAGCAAGCTTGGCGGCTGGCGGAAAAGCTCAAACAATAGCGCGCTTGTTCAAATTGTTGTACTGTAGGCTGTGCAACGTCGAAACCTGAGCAAATTTTGAGAAGCCTTTCTTTGAAACCGAAAACTACTTTGTTCGCTTTCGAATGAGCGTCCATTCGCTTGGTACTCATGATATAATTGCGACGCCGGCGGATACGAAAGACCAAGCATCGAATCCGTGGGCATTGTTTGCATTGAAAGAAGTTGAAGAATCGAAAAAGCGATCAGGAGAAGCAGCGATCGGCTCATTACCGCATGCCCCTTTGCGACATATCAACTCGAATCAAATGCCAGTTATCTCACAGTCAACATCGCCGAAATCGGCCGAAGCACTGCGGCAGGACGGGGTGCGCGATTGGCAAGCTTTCGCACGTTCCAAAGATAGCAAAGGACACACTTTTGATACGTCTACGACACGCGAGTCGCTGGGCAGTTGGTCAAACTCTGTAGATAACTCACCATCCAGCTCCACGAAGACGAGCTCTTATTCTGTTACGTATGCAATGTCAGTTCCTTACCGTGACTTGATGCCGGACCCTCCGCTATGTTTTTGCAAGAAACCTGCTTCATACGTGAAGACATCTGTCGGCGTAGTCTACGAATGTCACGACATAAAACATGAAAAAGATAGCACAAACCGAGCGTTTGCCCGGAGGCAAAGTACTATGTCAGCTCAGTCACCGATATGTGCATTCCATGTGCACGAGGAAGCTTGGAACAGATACCGAGAGAATTTACGCAAGGAAATCCCGTTGGATGAAACGGATGACGAACTGAAGAGTTGTCCAGCTTTCAACTTTACATTTTGCACGGTATTCAGAATGGTCAATACGCTTACGAAGGAATTCCCGAGAGTGCCAAGATGTTACTGTAATCGTCCTGTCAAACGCTACCAATTTCACCACCGTTACAACAATCGAGCATTTTTTACATGCAGCAACTTTTTTGATTGCGTTAACTGCTGTTACTGGTTTGCTTGGGCTGAAGACACGAGATTTGTGCAGGGAAAATCGCCTTGTCACGACTTTATGCTTGAAGAACGGACTGCATCAACGGTGCAGATCGCCGTAGATGGATCAAACACCGAGGAAAAGGATGAAAATGTATCAGCGATGACAACATCTTTTGCCGATAATCTACTGGAGGACAGAAACAAGGCAGGCGATATTGGCAACAATGAAATCAACAATGAAATGTCGATCACTGTTCCCGAGTCCGACGCAGGATCAAAATGCTCCAAAGATTTTGAACGATTAAAAGATGGGCATGATTGTGACACAACATTTAAGCAAACTGTCTTGTCAAATCGCGACGAGGATTTGAAAATATACTCGCAATCAGCGAAGAATCCACTTTCTGTCGCCATTCCTTCCAAACAACCTACTCCTTTCGAATCGAAAAGTGAAACCATGACCTCGCAAATGGATCAATCTAATGATTTTCTGCGATTGCTTCAAGGTGCAAATATGCCGCAATGGCATTCGTCGGAGGAAGAAAAGGCGAACTGTAACAACGTTGGCAACAACGACATCCTGGCTGCTAAAGAAGATACAGAGCCGAGCACCGTCGCTCTCAGCCCACCTGACAGCACACGTTCCGCGTCTATTGTCAGCTCACTAACTGACGATGAAGAGGTGGATGGAGGAACAGCAGATGATTTTAGAATGCCGCTTCGGAAAAGCCAAAGCACGCATTTGATACCCGGTGCAGTCTACACTCGACAGTTATTGAAAGATGTATCCTTTTTCCACTTATCAACCAAGGCAGCACTGGAACAGGCAGAACGAGTGCAAGAGCGGGGAAAAGAAGAACTTCGGAGGAGAATCCAGAAACTGGAAGAGGAAGTTGATAAGCTTCGAGGAGCTGCGGAACAAGGACGTCTGGCTATGCAGCAACTAGCAAGAACTCGGGATCAACTTCTAGAAACAAGACAAAATGCAAGCTTCCAGTTTCAGCGCTTGGAGAGGGTCAATCAAGAGCTACATGTACTTTTGGAAGAGCAGCAACGACGGCATGTGGAAGCGGCAGAA
This sequence comes from Rhizomucor pusillus, assembly GCF_041956525.1. NCBI lineage: Eukaryota > Fungi > Mucoromycota > Mucoromycetes > Mucorales > Lichtheimiaceae > Rhizomucor > Rhizomucor pusillus. Next base: position 339,878 of record NW_027192144.1, on the reverse strand, counting down.
AAATTAGCTATGACTGAGATTTACAACGAAGATCTCTGCGAAGAATTACAGGATTTGCGGCAACAAATTCGCAAATTAACGGATAAAGCAGCACATAAGGATTCCAAATGTCGAGTGTGTTTTCAAGAACCAATCGAATTCGCTCTGGTACCATGTTATCATTGTGGTAAGTTGCCCTTTTCTTTTTGTTTTTGACTGTGAAAGACATGTTCGTGTGCTGACTCGTGTTTTTCTCCCCTATCTTAGCATATTGCCAGCATTGTGCAGAAAAACTACAAGAATGTGCAATCTGCAGGACTGCAAAGTTCGCAATTCAAAAGATCTACCTAAGCTAAGAAAATGAAAAAAAGTAAGCGGATAGTGAAATGAAAGCGGATGAAATAGAAGGATTCTGAACTTTTTGCATGCGTAGTGATACACACATTTACATAGCATCACTTTACTCCTTGGCGACTGCCTTGGGGAAAATATACCCCATTCCCCCTAGCAATCAGCAATATGTATAATTGGAACCGAACTTGGTAGGTGTAATGAACTTAAGAGAAACACTGTTTGTTTCCCTACCTTGACTGATCTTGTTAATTACTGTTAGCTTGCCTTTTCATCATATTACGTCAAATAGCTTATTATTGTACCATATGCAGCCCTTCCCTTCATTATGAATATAGCATTACTGACCTACATACACACATACTTCCCCGACATTGATTCCCACGATACAGTCTCTTCCCTGCAAGTATTAAAAAAGTGGTTGTACATTCTGTCTTTTCAGTTTCCGACAAAGTAGACTGGATGGCAAACTCCGGCAGGCAATTTTGACGAAGGGCTTGCCCTTAGAGGAAAACAATCGTTTTTTTGTCTCTCCCGAGTTGGCTCTGGTCCTTTTTGCGAAACATGGTAAGTGCGTCCCCACACTTTACCCCTTTTTTTATGCTGCATGCTATCGAGCGTGCCTCCACTTTTTGCTCGTGTGTCTTTCGTTTTGGGGATAGTCATGAGGTAAATGCAGTGACTCACGGCTCGTTCTTATCAAATAGTATCAGCAACTGTACAGTTACGGGGGCACTCCGGAACTGGCAACGGATCGCAATACGTCTTCTACCTTTGAACACGATTTTGAACGTGAATTCAAGCTAGTCGATCAGAAACGTCTTTCGTCATCGTCTAGTCAGCCGGCATGTTTCTCTTCCACGTTGTATGCTGTTGACGGGACGTCTGGGTCTTTATCAGGGACTTTGCCAACGTTTACCTTTATTTCTCATCCGCAATCATCCACACAACATATGCAAATACCCGTAAATATCTTGTATTGCTCTTTGTAGGCTTGAACCGACGCTTATATGAAATGTATCTGCAGGCACAGATCGAACCTAACTCGCAAGGATGCACAATTCAGCAGCAACAGACGCCACAAAATGCTGATCGTCAACAAGACCAGCAACAATTTGACCAAAAGCTCGATTCATCTTCGGATACATCAACGTTAGGGCATCACTTCAGTACTTTCCACTCGGTAAGCAAAATACCTATACCAACAATGCAGTGGTTATCGGGAATTCCGTCGAAAATATTGGAAAGTTGATATGCATTAACAAGAAAACATTATATTTAGATGGATTCTTCTCCGGATATTGTTGCAAATTTTCCTGTACATCCTTACCATCCTCAGCAAATGTACAATCCTATTGATATCAGCAGTATTGTGCATGGCCCTATCCTTGCAGAGTTACCGACCACATTGCCACCTCTGCATCATACGTCATTAAGCATGTTGATTCCACATACCAGACCAGCTGAGCCAGCAAAGGCGGACGAGCCATCGAGAAAGAAGCAGAAGGCCGCGCCCAAGGTTAGCCGCGAGCGTGCGCCGTGGACCCCCGAAGAAGATAATCTGTTGCGACTAGCGGTTCAACTTTACGGTGATAAGACTGAAAAATGGGCCAAGATTGCAGCATGTGTACCTGGCCGCACGAACAAAAATTGCAGAAAACGATGGTTTCACTCGCTCGACCCTTCCTTGCGGAAAGGAGCTTGGACAGAAGAAGAAGATCAACTGCTGCGAGAAGGTGTCATGAAATACCCAAATCAATGGAGCAAAATTGCAGACATGTTGGAAGGAAGAACTGATGATCAGTGCGCAAAACGATGGAGGGAGTCGCTGGATCCGAGTATTGACCGCTCTGAGTGGACTCCTGAGGAGGATAAGCTACTGATGGAAAAATATGAAGAGTATGGATCGCAGTGGCAAAAAATTGCACAGTGCTTTGAGGGCAGGCCGGGACTGCATTGTCGAAACAGATGGAGGAAACTGCAACGCATGAATCAGATAAAAAAGGACAAGGAAAACGCTGCGGCGCTTAACGGTGCAAACGGCGTCGCAACCACAATGGCATTCATTAACGGATTGGAACAGGATGGCCGATATAAGCAACGTATCAGGGAACAGCAACAGACAACATCATCCTCAGCAGATGCTCCATCTTCAGTTGGCACAATACCCAATTTGACATCTATGCTCAATGAACGCGATTCTATTTCATCGTCATCATCTTCTTGTTCGCCATCCACAGCCTCGATTTTGAAGATAGTTGATGACGACACATCCAAATTGCAGAAACGGGACAATGAGCCTTACAGCGAACTTAATCCTTACGGCTGCGATATACCAGGTTGCTATGCCAGCTTTCCGCAGTCAAGTGGACTATTCTACCACATGAAGAGCGCACATCCGAACCTCGAAGGCTACCCAAAACCTTATCGCTGCGCAATGCCAAATTGCACCAAACGGTACAAAAATATCAACGGTCTTCAGTATCATTTGCGGGAGGCCAAAGGATCTTCAGGACACGGGCTAATTGCTTCAAAAGCAAGAGTTACGTAGTCAACGTGGAGGTCTAACTTGTTATTTCTATCTTTCTTATGTTGTTTGGCCACTCGGATATTCCATTCATGTACCCACTTTTGATTCTTTGTTTGTTTGTTTCTGTGTTGTACACCATGTTAAAGTGAAAAAGTGACAGTGACAAGCGCTGTTCCTTTCTCTGTTGTTTACAATTTGGGTGAGTACGAGAACGAGATTCTTTATTTTACCGGTAATCAGTAGTGACAAACCGGACGTCCTATTGGCCGGGGAGCCTAAATGGCCAGACAGAATCCATGTTCCTTCGATTACGATTGAGATAATGCATTCGAAACTTTGCTAATCAAGAAAATGCCATGAATTATTTCGAACTAGCTGCATAGTAGTATAGTTGTTCACTAGAAATAATATGCTGGCTCATATCAAGTTGATGATCGAGAAGGAATGTCTATTTCTTTGCCGTGAAATGATCATATTGAAAACCTATTGAGGGTTATATACATCGCCAATCATGCGTACATAGATGCATAAGGCACCCCGAAGCGATGCCATTTCCAAGGACGATGAAGACGACCAGGAATCAACGAAGTTATGAGTACGTCTCACTATGGAGCAACTTCCACTGCGATGTAGAGTTGGTGTACATCCAAAACGATACAGAGCAGTTAGCAAATTGTTGAGTGTATTTAAGAGCTCCCTATGACATTGCTCGACATTCCATGTGATAAGGACCCAGTCAGTTCATCCTAAATCGATTTTACATGCGTAAAAATAAAATAACCCTTGCTTAATCTCTTGAACCAACAAATAGCTATTCTCAGGTCGTTGGATACAAAAAAAAATTAAAGATCAAAAGCAGGCAGCACTTGACCCACTGAAATAGCATGTTTGTGTATGATACCCAATTCTAATATGTACTATTACTATTATTGAAGAGATGCATCGAGAACCTTTTTAACGTCTTCATAAATCTCCTCTCTGGATTTTTCGGCATCAATCTACATTGTGATCAGATACGCATCAGATACGCATCAGATTTACCTACCAGGATAATCCCCAAAGAATAGCTTACCTCCCGCACTTTTCCTTGTTTCTCATAGTACTCAATGACAGGATAGCTGGTATCTTTGAATGTTTGGAATCTTTTCTTGATGGAATCGATGTTATCATCTGCCCGGCCTGAGCTCTCGCCTCGCTTCAAAAGGCGCTCCAGCAAGGTCTCCTCAGAGCACTTAAAGTACAAAGTAAACTTGGACTCAACCACCTGTCGCCCAAAAAGTACGCTTAGCAAGTATTTCTTTTTGCTTCACAGTTGCGTGTGCAACTTACAGTCTCCTCGAACTTGAGCGCTTGGTCCATTTTCCTTGGGAAACCGTCTACCAAGAACCGTCTCGAGCCTCCGTTGTCTAACTCTTGCTTCATTGCATTCTCAAGGAGCGCAATGGTAATTTCCATAGGTACAATTTGACCATCGCGGATGTATGATTGAATGAGTTCACCGTATTGCGAACCAGGACGCTGCTGCTCTTCACGCAAGAGGTCACCAGCTGGCAAAGAAGGTGTTTAATCGATCATAGCAGTCAGCAATATCCATTATGCAGCTATATCCTTACCGGAAAGATGGACAAAACCATAGTCTTGCTTTATGAAAGAACACTGGGTTCCTTTACCACAACCAGGCCCACCTTGGTCGCGGTAGCAGTTAGCGGATACTCTCCAGGACCTTCGTTTTCTTGGACACTTTACCCAGCACAAAGACAACAAATACGCCGTTGGGATCGAAAGTTGTGGATACTGTCATGGTGGTCAGTAGAGAAAAGAAAGCAGCGTTGCACAACATCGTCCCCAGTATGCCTGTGTACTACATCGGATCTAGCATATGAGGATTCAGGATTTGCTTGCTTTGCCCATCTGATATTCTTCGCTAAAATGCTGTGCCTTTACAGTACGTAGCAACGCAGAACTTTTGTTTCGGATTTCCGTAGACCGGGAATGCAATGCAAGGCGCCCGAAGTCCCGCAGAGCGTAGCTATCCCGATGTGGTCTCGAGATCAACCCGAGAAACCAATCGCTGATTGTGGCAATGTCCGTAGGAACTGATATCTATTGACTAAAAGCGGCCCCGATATCTTTACAGTCCCTAGCTTTGCGTGGAATAGAAAGAGGAGATCCGCTCTGCGTTTGATTGAAAGGGCCCAAAGTTCAGCATATTCGTCTAAAGTCTGATATAAAGTTTTATGAAGAAAAAATGCGAGTTTATAAGGAAAACACAAACATACAAAGCATATTTATGCTGGAAATGATATACATGCGTTTCAAGATGTACACTGATAAAGAAAATACATTGGACAAAGAAAACCGTAATTTGATGTTACGGATTGCTGTTGTATCTATCTGAATCCATAGTACGGCATTTGAGCATGCCCGGCATAGTAACTACATAGTTTCACAAGCATTAGCGATTACCATACAATAGACTGCAGACGATTTTCGACTTGCCTTGGTGCATAGGTGGATGAACTCATGTTATATCTGTTGCTGATATTGTAGTTAGGTTGACGGTTATAATCGTACGGAGTTCGACCTATCGGCGTCGCTGGCATGGAAGTGTATGGCGGATGCTGTCTGTACATGGCTGGCGCCGGTCTATACCATCCGGTACTGCTAGAAGATGGGTATCGGTGCGCAGGAACCCAAAGTCCTTGATTTCTGGGGTAGGTCCCACTATACAAAGAAGCAGAGTTGTAGTCGAGATAACTTGAAGTATTCCCCATTGCACAAAGTTAAACAGAAAAGTAGAGAAAGAGATTGTAGCAACGGTGATCAGTGGCAGAAACCAGTGGCATCTTTTATATCCGCTTGTCAATCGTATCATGACAATCAACCATGGAACCACATGACCTGGATCGCTTAGCTTCTGTCATTCCTTCAAGCCATCAATTTATTATCTATCCAGTCGGCCAACTGTGCCGTAAGTTCTTGGTTTTCAGAGTTAAATAATCCCGGTATCTCGTTATTGATTTTATCTATAGCTTCTCTAACTGAGTGCTGGGAGTAGCGGCATCCTACAAAAGAGTGCACTGTGTGAGGGGTAACTTCTTTCCTAAATAGGACTATCACAAACCTCGCAAAGCCGCCGCCATCGCGGACACAATGGTGACCTCCTGGGCGCCGCTGGCCGTCGTATCAAATTCGGCTTCATTAATGACACCGTGCCTAGCTCGGATTAGACCGCGCTTTAAAAAGAAACACAGTGATGGCTGAGTCCGGGACGTTCTAGACATAGAGACACAAACTTACCACACGACCCCAATCGAATTCATGCTCCATCTTATTGGTAAACTCGGGTGTCTGCCCGTATAACCAATCCCATGTCTGCAGCTCTTTGCTAAGGTTCTGTGCTCGTTCCGGTACATCTTCTATAGAACTGAATAGAATAGGCTGGATCCGCACATGACTCCCTGTCAGCGCCGTTCCGTCTTTTCATACGCGTTGCTTTCTCTCCCTCTATCTCTCTCACCTTGATATCCTGACCATCGTTATATCGAAACAAAAATTCAGTCGTTACAGACTCACAGAATTGTTGATGGTCAATGGTATAAGAGTAATTGCGTAGATTGGTCACAGGCGACGGTACAGATTCAACGCCCTTTGAGATGATTCCAGATTTGTTCTTTTTGGAAAGACATCCTTTCAGGAGCTCAGTATCCGCATCAATGAGCATGGTGCCGTGGTGATAAGCGCGCTTATTGATGATCTTGTATGCACTTCCAGAGACTTTGAAACCATCCACGGCGATATCGTGGCGTTCGTTGACGTAAGCAGGCACATCAAGTTCCTGGAGTGCCCTCGAGACCAGCTCTGCATTTGCTCTTCGAGAGAATGCATCTCTCGGCATAAATATAGTATAGATCGAGTTTCCCATATCCTTTAAGATTTTTCATGGTTTCTGAAGGTCAGGATCTTCTTCACAATAAGCTCTCTGTCTCGCCTACTTACATGATACACAGCACCGCCACCCGACCGCCTGCGGACAAGAGGTACGCCATGCTCACGCATAAATCCAAGATTACACTCCAAAAAGGGGTTCTGGTTCCTGCCAATAACGACACAAGGCTCGTTTCGCCATAAATACAAAATATACTTTTCGGGATCTGTTTCACGCAGGAGCCACTCCTCAATGGCAAGATTGACAAACGGGTTCTTGATAGTCGAAATGTAACAGTCTACTTTAGATGCGAAGGTCCTCTTATTGCTCGTGTATCGTGGTCGACTGCAAGCACGAAAGGTGCGTGCCTGAATAGCAGGTCGACGTAACAATGGCAGCATGAGTTGCAAAGTGATCTTTCGGTCTTCCAAAAAAGCCACGATATACCCTTTACACTTCTTGGATGAAGCGCAGTCTGCGCCCGACACAGCTACAAAGAAAAAAAAAACATCATCACCTCCATTGAAGACTAGCACTGTGATGAATGACCATTAATAATAATCCGTCAATTTGGGATTTGATGTTATTTCGCTAACATGTAAACATGTTATGTAAATATTTGCTCTTGATTTTTCCAGCAACTTGCATGGTCATAAAAATATTTAATGGTAGCTATAAGCTCGGTTAGACCCTTTTTTGCAATATATAAATAAAATAGAGTCCTGTAGCATTGTATGAACTCGTCGCCCGTTCGTTCAACCGTTCAAATGCTGCCTAATGCTAGGAGTTCTCCGACCCTAAGGGACCAAGCCACGTTGATCTACTGCTAGATCTTCTGGAGGAATGGGCAAAGGTGACGCCAAGGACCTAGTCCCACGAGCCGAATGGCCATTCGAAGAGGTTCTTTCGGATGAGCATACACGGGATCTCGAAACGGTTCAAGTCTATATCACAGACGTGGAGCCTCGAGAGACCAAAAACGTTCTTAGGTACTTGGCAGGTCCAGAGGCATATAGTGGATCGCTAACGTAGTTCATAGTTTTGCGAATAAGTATCTACCGGCACTGCAAAAACTCGAGCACTGCAAACGCGTACGAAGAACCGTTATAGAGTCTGGAGGATTCACATTATCGCTTCTACTATGTCAAGTAGATGCGATATCTCTAGATGATCTTCAAAAGCTTCTGAAAGAGCATGGCTTTGAGCAGCTAATTCATCCCACCATTGTCTCTGTCAGCCGACATGCACCTTTAAATCGACAGCAATACGAAGCATGGAAGCATCTGTGGCCGATGACGTTTCGCGAGGATACACGGCAAGATCCAAAGTTCACGCAAGATGATATTCAGCAAATTAATTCGCACATGCAAGCACTTTTGAACACGTATACGAATATCAGTGCAAGAATAGTTGATCCGCAAACCAACAAGGTGCTTGCAGAAGCACAAGATACAAGGGAAGCCGACGCGCATCCATTGCATCACGCAGCTATGAATTGCATCGACGAAGTAGCTCGGATACAGCTGCAGGATAAGCACGGACGGCCTAAACGAAAGGCTATAGCTATAGAACAAGAATCCGACAGCGCATCTGAAGACAGTCCAGGAGCCATTTCTCTTGAATCCGCTACGAAAGTTGCGTATCTCTGCACCGGCCTTGATTTGTATATTACGCATGAACCTTGTGCCATGTAACCAAAGATGTGAATCTAAGAAAACCATATTCATACATGTACTAATGGAAGAAATTCTTTTGATTTAGGTGCGCTATGGCGCTAGTACATTCCAGAATTCAACGTGTATTTTACAGTATACCCACCCGTACCGGTTGCCTCGGTACATGCTACAAAATTCATTCGCATTCTAGTCTCAATCATCATTACCGAGTGTTTAAAAACGTCGCATCCACCAACAATAATACCTCATACAACGAACCACTAGACGCTTAATTTATTTTTTTCTTTGACACTATCCTTGATCCTGGAGATCTAATAATAAACTGTTTGTAATATGCAAGTTTGGAAACGCACTTATTTATCACACGGCAGCACAGATGACGGCATTCAATGTTTTCGGGTCCCTGATAGATCAAATACTTGCCAGAGCACCGCGAGACATCATATGAACAAGAGCCAGGAAGCTGTTGGTCAGATTATAGCCCTGGGGAACAAGTAAACGGTTCACATTTAGACGATAGAAACCATCAGAACCCCTTTTTTACCTGGAATTCTTTCAGAGTTGACGCATCCAGTTTTCGATCACGTAATAGAGCAGATCGCTTTTGTCCCATGACATGTTAGCGATCACAGTCTTCTTTTTCCATCATCAAGGTACATCGGCATGGAAGGTTCTTTTTGCTTTCAACAACATATTTATAGTGTTCGCATGTACATATATAAGAATCGCACAGATCATAAACATTGGGAAAAGGTTTCCAGGCAATGGGTGCAGCGACTTTCTTAACGATATCTTCCAACTTCATGCCTTCTTCAAGTCGATCTTCGTTGCAATGCAGGACCTCAACTATGTTCGATGGCGCAAGCGATGACAACGCAGCGGATGGACAGCAAACGATAAACGAGCAAGCAACAACTGATAGCACATGCAAGAAGACTACGTGTCCACCCGGGATTATAGATGATTCCATACAAGAAAACGCGCAGACTGTACGACATGAGCAAGGTCCCCGAAAACTTGAAAAGCTAGCAAGACAATGTAGATCATTTATTTATAAGCAAGCAACAGCCACTGACAATCGATACGCCCTGCAAGTTAGTATCGCATTCCTCGTCGCCGCCATGGCTGTCATTATACAGCCGGTATCGAACCTGGCACCTAATGCGTTCTGGGTCGGTACGTATTCCGCATATCCCGATGATATGCAATGTCGATCCGTAATGGATTGCAAATACTCACTTTTGCATTGCAGGTGTCTCAGTGGTAACTGTTATGGATAACACCATTGGCGGCTTCCTGACACTCAGTATCCAAAGAATGATGGGAACCATTATCGGCGGCGGCCTGTCTATTATTGTAATGACTGTTACTCGAGCGATATTCCCTGTTTGGAGCTGGAAAGCGATTGTATTACTATGCACGTTGATGTTTTGTCAAGTCTTCATTATCGCTAAATTTAAATTAAGACCCAACATGAACTATGCTGGTGGAATCGTAAGTACATGTTATTCATGCCCAATGACATGCAATTGATCGACATTACATTTAGGGTCTGCTGACGACTGTCATCATCCTGCTATCTGGATATCCTGACTTAATACGTGACCACTTGTCCGGCAGTGCAAAGCTTGCCCTCTGGAGAGTAACGGATCTAGTGATTGGTATTGTTATCGCCATGCAAGTATCCTATTTCTGTCAATACCTAGTTTACACTATTTCGCGTAAAAAGCTTACTGTCCTTCTGTGATGCAGGTGGGTTTCGTTGTCTATATTTCCACTTAAGGCCAGACATACAATGCGGAAGAACCTCGCGGCATCCCTGGAAGAAGCTGCGAATTTGTACGAAAGAACATTAACTTACTGTTTTGGTTTCCAACGCACGACGAGCTCAGACCATGCAAACAGCACTTCAGCGCATCTCGCTTGCTCAGAAAGCGAATCCAAGGGAGAAAGAACAGCATATTTTCAAAGCTTGGAAGAAAGTATACCTCATGATATGGAGATATGGAACAATGAACTACTCAATGATCTTTGCAACAGTGCATTCAGAGTATTGGCCAAACTACAGACCGAATCTAGCCGTTTGCAGAGCGTATCCAAGGAGTATCATCTACAGATACCTGTGGACTTGGTGCTCTGCCGCGGAAAAGAGCGTATTAAGCAAGACATGCTTCGATCTAAACGGTACAAAAAGGCAGTTGAAGCCATGAAACGGATCGTTTGGCCATTGGTATCGTTTCGACTCCTGCTCCCTCTGATCAAGCTACAGAACGCAGAAGCGACGGGTCGAAGGACGCCTCCACTTAGGACGATCGAGAATTTTCAGGATAGTCTGTCTGTGATGCGCCAGTTAGCGACTATTCTGCAGGATACGACAAGGACGCTGAATGAAGATTCAGAATGGGCATTAATACAACATCGGGTCGTCCTAGGTGTTCACTATGCTCAGCATGAGCTTGCACAAACAATAGTTGCAGCCGCCAAACCCAACAATCTTGTAGACAGATTGACGCTTCTGACTTACTATGGATTCCTTGTTCGCTGCTGCACGGCTTGGCAAGGTCTTGAAAGTATCGTAAATGAACTGGGACCACAGCAATCAAGGAAGCCAATCAGTGAGAATATCTCCACGACTGATGTACCTATAAACTTTGATGCCGTTGGTAACAGGCCGGCCGGTGACTAACCTTGTAACCCTTTGCACCCTTTTAATAAAATAACAACAATCTTGCAAACAGGTCGAAGTATACATATTGAACATATTTTTTCGGACTTCTGTGCCCGTACTAATTCCCTTTCGGTCCTTGCACTTCTGTGCCCGAGCTGACTTCTGCGTCGAACATGTGAAGTTTACTTCCCACTGTCAATACGTCACCATTTACGTTAACGCGACACACGTGCGTCTCAATGTATGCAAAGCCTTGGCTTTCAAATTAATCCAAGCAAGAGATGCAGAAGGGAATTTGATAGCTGCAAACGTGCATATAGACTAATTGCAAGGATATGAAGAAACAATCTGTAAATAGAGCCGAGTTTTGAGACGGGATGTTCTTCCGCAAAAAGAAAGATTGTCCCCTTTTGTATTTTCAAGTGCAGACGGGCTGCAAATTCCACAAATCTGGAGGAGCTGTCCCGGGAATTACCCAAAGTCAAGTGAATAATTGGAATTGGGTCCTGCACAACGGGATAGTTCCCGTCGTCCCGTTCATCACTGGTGCTACGTGAGTTTTTGCGGGGTAGGCAACAAGGTTTTGTTCCCGCTTTTTTCCTGTGGACACGGCCTCTCTTTAAAAAGAGCTGCACTCCCTGCTTTTCTGTCTTCGTTCTTCACAAAATGAAAGTAGTATCTTGCATCTTTGTCGCTGTTGCCCTGACTCTCACGTCGCTGTCCAGCGCCCAAAACTTTGGTAGGATTTACATATCACATCCTTAGTCAATTGGACAGACGCAAAGCTCAGCATCTCAATTATGCACAGATGTTTCTACGTCCGCGGGAGGCTACAAGGTCAGCGGCCATGTCCAGAGGACCAAGACAGGATTGGAGATCCCTTTATCTTTCAAGCAAAAGGGCCGTGATCTCTATGGCAAGACGATCAATGATCTTTTGGTAAACGTGGATTACGAGACAGAAGACAGATTACACGTCAAGGTATGTCCAAGTCCTGTGCAAGTGCTGCAACTGGTGGCAGCAATTTCTAACAACACTATCGCTATAGATTGCAGATAAGAATGGCAAACAATTTCTTGTCCCTGACTCGGCATTTGGCTTGGAGAGACCAAAGATCCATTCAAGACCCCATCACGTCAACTATGACTTCAAGTACACCTCCAATCCATTCGGTTTCAAGGTCATCCGCAAGTCAGACAAGCAGGTCATTTTCGATACAACTGACTATCCCTTGGTTTTCGAGGATCAATACCTTGAACTTTCGACAGCCTTGCCAAAGAATACCAACCTCTACGGTGTTGGCGAAGTGACCGCCCCCTTCCGTCGCAACAATGTTCATGTATGTGTGACAAATAATATTTATTACCTACGATGCTCTACTAACTTAACGGTCTTTAGAACATTACTACTATCTTTGCGCGCGACGCTACTACACCGTAAGTATCCAGTCGCTCTTCATTTTAATGATATCTTGCTAAATGTTCCAAAGATGGTTCGAGAACATTTATGGTTCTCACCCCTACTACACCGAAATTCGTAATAATGGCAAAGCCCACGGTACGCTGCTGCTCAATGCCCACGGCATGGATGTTTTCTTTAGCGAAGGACGAATTACCTACAAGATCATTGGCGGTGTTCTCGATTTCTACTTTTTCATTCCAAAGGACAGCAAACCCAACTCGGTAGTACAATCGTACACCGATTTGATCGGCAAACCGATCATGCCAGGTAAACTTTATATTTGTTTATTACATGTGCGCACATCTTTAACAGAGTCGTTTAGCATTGTGGATGCTGGGATGGCATCACTGTCGCTATGGCTACAAGGATATCGATGAAGTCGAATGGGTCATTGACGGCTACAAAAAGGCAAACATTCCACGCAAGTATCAGATGCCATTTTGCAAAATACACAAAAAGCTGATAATAGCTTCATTTTAGTGGAAACGGCTTGGATTGATATCGACTATATGGACAGACGTAAGGACTTTACCTTTGATCCGGTCAACTTCCCTGAAGACAGAATGATTGCTCTCAGCAAAAGTCTGCACTCTAACGGCCAAAAATTTGTCACCATGGTCGATCCTGCGCTGAGCACCAACACCTCGTATAAACCTTACGAAATTGGTCATGAAATGGATGTATTCCTGAAGAACAATGATGGTACCGAGTTCGTCGGTCAAGTCTGGCCCGGTTACACTGTCTTCCCAGGTAAAGTGTTGGATAATATAGCAGTCGGCACATGTCTGAGCTCGATAAACTTATGCAGTGGCATTTTAGATTGGTGGCATCCCAATGCGACCAAATTCTGGGAAAAGCATATTGTCGATTGGATGACCCTTCTTGATTTAGACGGTTTGTGGATCGATATGAACGAGCCGTCATCCTTCTGTCTGGGATCCTGCGGTACAAATAAGAGGGACACCGACCCACCTCTCTCGTGGGACCTGCCCCAAGACGAGCAAGACAAGCTACATGCCGAATGGCAGGCTGTCATTGACGCTTATGGTAACAGTGTTCCTGGAGACTCTCGGAACCTGCTTTATCCCGGATACGCTATCAACAACGGTGGCGGAAACTTATCAGAGCGAACTGCTTCCATGAATGCTCTTCATTATGGAAACATTCCTCATTATGATTTGCATAACCTCTATGGTCACGCAGAGTGCAGCATCACCCACAATGTAAGGAATCTACTTTAGCATAATTACGGCGCAGAGCTCTAATTAGCCTGAACTCATGCTTAGGCTGTCCTCAAATACCGAGCAAACGAGCGTCCTTTTGTCTTGACTCGCTCATCATTTGCAGGTTCCGGCAAGGTAACTTTCTATCAATATTTACTAAGAGCAAGATTTATCAATTCAGTCATTAACAACATCGTCGTTTGAACTTTTTACAGTACGTTGGCCACTGGACTGGCGATAATCATTCCACCTGGGAGAAGCTCAAGAACTCTCTGTCCGAAATCTTCAACTTCCAGATGTTCGGTATCAGTCTTTCTGGTGCTGATGTTTGCGGTTTCAATGGTAATGCTACTGAGCAGCTCTGCACGCGCTGGATGGAAATCGGTGCCCTGTATCCTTTTGCTCGCAACCACAACACCTTGGGCTCCTCTGGCCAGGAGCCTTTCCGATGGAACTCGACTGCTGAAGCTTCCCGCATTGCTCTTGGAATCCGTTACGCTATCTTGCCTTACTACTACACTGTCTTTGAAGAATCTAACCGTCTTGGCACGGGCGTCTGGAGACCACTTGTTTTTGAATACCCTGAAAATGTAAAGGACTTTGCTGACAATTCCGTTCAAGTCTTGATCGGCAGCGACATTTTGGTATCTCCTGTATTGGATGAGAATGCCACCACTGTTGATGCTCAGTTCCCAATCGGTATCTGGTATGACTGGTACACACACGAGGCTATTCAAGGCGGCCGCACCCAGACCATCGATGCTCCTCTTACTCACATTCCCATCCACATCCGAGGCGGTGCTATTCTCCCTCTCAAAACTCCCAAATACACAGTGGATGAAACCTACGCCACTCCCTACTCTCTTCTCGTTGCTCTCGACAACAAGGCTACTGCCGAGGGTCGCTTGTACATTGACGATGGTCACTCTGTCGAGCAAAAGAAGACTTCTGATATCAACTTAAGCTACAAGCACGGTGTTTTGAAAGCCAAGGGCTCGTTTGGATACAAGAACGCCGAGAAACTAAACACTATCAGCATCGTTGGCAAAGGCGCAGACAAGCTTTCAACTGCCACCTACAATGGCAAGGAGTACAAGGTCTCGTTTGCTGACAACACTGCCACAATAGAAGGCTTGGAGATCGATCTCAAGCACGCTTTCAGCGTCAAATTCCAATAGATAACATTCGCTAAACGTTTGTAGCCTTATTTAAATACTAGCACCAGCTTACTATTTGCAATATATAGTTTCGCAGGACATTGATTATTCTCTACTCTTCAATTCTCTACATATCTCGCGTTATTGTTATCTACATTCAGAGATCATCTGTTTCGAGCTGCGTATAGCCTTAATATTAGAAGATCCTTATCGCGTAGCTAGCGCGGCAATATACTTGAGTTCTCCTTTATTTGCAAATCAGATAAATGGACAAAAAAATGGAGTGATGGTTGATAATATGAAAATAAAGCAAGGTTAAACAAGTTTATTGTTTTCCCGCTCTTGGTGGGGACCACGCATCGTGTCAGGGCAGAGCAGACGCGGACAAAAGGGAAAGGACAATGTATAAAAAGATACATTTTTGAACGGGGACGGCGCACCAGCAGGCACCACCCGGGACGGAGGGATGCTTCTACGTATAGAGAAGAGACTTCTTGGATAGAATGATATGCACTTGCAAGCAAAAAAATACTTGTCACGCCGCACGCACGCCATAGAATATGAGTAAGAATTCGTATAGACGCAAGAGATCACAGAGCCCAGGGGAAGACTCCAGAGAGCAGAGAAGCTGCAAGCATAATTCGGTCAAGGGGTATATCAACGGTCAA
>NW_027192144.1:282577-323621 GCF_041956525.1 Rhizomucor pusillus | reverse complement strand
GGCGAGAACGATCCGGACGTGAGAATAGGATGATGTATACGTCGGCTATCAAAATGAGATGCAATCTACTTTGTAATGTATATATCAATTGACAGCACTCGATGATAATATACCACAGTTTGACATGCAATATGTATGCATCGGCACTGTTGTAGATGCATAGTCTGCTGGAACGTCGAACATGACCGGTTTCACCATAATGGCTGCAACATCGTTGACGCAGTATTTTGGAAGTATAACATTAAGTTGGAGACGAAACTCCAGTTGATTCGTCTTTCGAAGCTTTTATATGCATCCAGAGAAAAAAATCATGGAAACCTATGCGAAAGCTTGACAATTCTTGATTTTATCGATCCAAAAGGAAATCGAGCAGCAAAGAAGGAAGTTGCACAAAGCGTGCTAGGTTCAATAAATTTCAGGATGAATTCGGCTTTTGAGGAATATTTTCAGTGAATTCAAGGCGTTGTGCTACTCGCTTGGCCTTCACCTCCATTCTCCGGCGGTTTTGCATCTGCTTCGCTTCTGCAAGCACGGCGCCGTCGAATTCCGGTTTATTCAGACCGACGCTCGATGGAGTATATTCTTAATTTGCTGTTAGTGCTCCTGCGTCGCGGCGCACATACGCCCGCAATTTTCGGTTTAGTTCATAACAGTAGCGCTCACCTCTTTATCTCCTGAACATGTTGGAGCACTCCTGGCGTCGCGATGCGCTTCGCGCAAAGACACTCGGGACTTTGGGAATACAGGTGCTGAATACCAAAAATTTTCAGTTTCCTCGGATTGGTGTCTGTTCTGTCTGCCAAACTCCAAAAGTGAACATTAATTTTGTAGCCCATTTCGTGTTATACACTCTTCCATCCAAGGCATGTGGAAGGTGTATAAATTAATTAAGTACAGTTTTCCGTCAAAAACCCGGCGCTCCACCAACTCCTCAGATCGCTACAGCCTCCAGAAAAAGATGCTTCCACAGCGATGTTTTCGAATTTGAGTACCCTACCGGCCAATGACAGAGGAGAAACGCTTTCAAACGTGGATTTTAGCGCTCAAAGAGGAATGTTACACAGAGTGATTTTTCAAGACCTGCGCTGCTTCTGCGGTTGATAATCCCATTGCTCTGAGCTCTTTCAACAACTCGATCTGGCCTTGGATCAATTCAAACCCTAATTCGCGCTTCTTTTAAGTCCAATCGGGTTTTGAATCCGCTTCCAACAGTGCTAATCTTCATCTCTCTATCTCCATCCTGTCGTCGTGGATTTTCTCTTTCAGACGCAGTTTTTGAATTTTAACGAAGTTACTCTCACTCAGTCTTGAGTATATAGTGGAAACTACAGGTTTCTTTAGATTGTCGGGCATCTGCGATTATGATTCCAACATTGACGTGATAGAAGTCGGATTTTCAGGTTCACGAGTAGCATTTACTGTATTTTCGGACTGGCATTGCTCGGTTGGTCCCATTGATGAAGTTGTTGTGTTTTCTGCTGGTGTTGTAGAAGGTCGTTTTTGACTTGGATCTGATATGGACGATGAAGAAAGCGTAGGAGAAGTAGTTGGTTCCTGCTGTTGCTCTTCTTGTACTTGCTCTCGTTCTTGTTGTTGCATCTGATCTTCTGGTTCCATAATCGTATTTGGTCGTTCTTGGTGTGCCTGAGCCTGCGAATCCGAGGACTCATTTGGAAACGGATAGAATGGTGCAAAAGCAGGCTCTAAGATATAATATTTGTCATTGATGGATGGTATTTTCGCTGTTTATGGGTTAGCATACATATTCTCGATTAATAACTAAGACACACACCTATGGTTTCTGGATCATGCTTGCTGCCATCCTCCTTGTTAGGTATATTGTTCGAAGCTAACCAGTCTCTCGCCTCCTGGAAACCAGTCTGCCATTTTCTTAACCGTGTTGCAAGGTCCATCTCTGATCTGTGTCCTAAACCTCTTGATTCAAATTCTTCGGCTATCTGCCTAAAGACAGACTGTTTTGTTATCGGTTGGCCTTGTTCGTCTTCCAGTTTGTGCAGCTTCCGATATATCCCTGGCTGCAACAAAATTTCTAGATGGAGTTCCGCCGAGCTTATTTTATTGCCAGTGTTCATGGATGAATCCCCATCCCATGGGATTGCACGCCGCCGCATGCCTCCTGGATATGGTACGAAAGGGGTTCTCCGGATAACGTCTAACGTAGACAGAAGATATTACAACGGAGAGCTTATTAAATGTATTAAGAGCTTACGTTTTGTTCTCGCCATTGCGTAAAGAAAGAAAGTGTCGCGTCTGTCAAAAGAGGATTGCGCGACTTTTCATTATTCTGAACCTGAATCCCAGTCTCAGGGAATTGACACTTTTCATCTTGGAAACAACGATATTGACCGATGATGCCGCCCGTTGGTCGAGTATAACCAATTATGTTGACGATGATCATTTAATTCATATTAATCAGCCATATCACGTGTTTACACATTGCAGTATCTGACTCTGACTATCCATTTCGGATAGTTCTTTCAGATTAACTAATAGTCATTATTAGATGATAATGTCCATATATTACTTTGTAAGCGAGCTCTGCTCACTACATGGTATGTTGTATAGTTTATTCAATTCATGTGCGAGATAAATTCAAACACGTAAGACACAACACCCTTTCCAGCTTCTGCTCGAAGCATCGGATCAGGAAGCCGTAATAGATCCTTGTCATAATGGTCCCATCTACAGAGTTTGTAAGCTAAAGCTGAATTACTGCAGCTTGATTTCGTCTCCTCAACTTACGTGCTCGCATCTCCGTATTGCATTGTATCAGCTTGTTTGAATTGTTTGCCTTGTATGCAGCGTTTGCCTACAAGAGAATTAGTTTTTTGGCAGAAGTTATACGTATCACTAAATCCTACATTTGAAAGTATCGTGTGTTTCACAATCGCTCTCGGTATTAAGCTGGAACAGTTGGCGCATGTCGGCCAAAGAAAAATGCCGTTCCATGTCGGTTGCTTCGTCGACAACGCAGTTTGAAATAGACTGTTTGTGAGATTGCCTCTGAAATATCTTTTCTTCTATCGTTCCAGCTCCAATGAATCGGTATATAAAACCTTAGATGCTGTCGTTAGTATCATGCCAAAATAAATATGACTTCAACTTACAATCTTTTTTCTGGCCATCGCGCCAAATACGAGCTAATGCTTGTTGATCCGCAGCAGGATTCCAGTCTGACGAAAGAAATCAGCATCTTACGACTGCATACTATATCAGTTGAGATATAGTTACCTGGATCAAATAAGATCAAACGGTTCGCACCAATCAAATTGAGACCGCATCCACCCGCCTTGCTGCTCAGAAGGAAGACGAATTCTTCACCTTCTGGATCGTTGAAACGGTCGACTAATTTTTGACGCTTTTGAATGGTCATCGTACCATCCAACCGCAAGACACCATATCTTCCAGGATATTAGAGAATCCATCCAAAGTCTTGTTCGCAAGGCGTACTTACTGTTTCTTCCGACAAAATGTTTGAATAAGATCCAGTGTTTGGGTATAATTGCTTACAATAACGATCTTGTCTGTAGTTTCTTGCTTGGTCATTGCCAGCATTCTGCACATAATAATAGAATTAGGATACTTCTAATTATAACCACGAATAATCTCATACACACCTTTCAAGCAACATAAATTTGCCGGAATACGCTGGATTAACTGAGATGTGTCTGCCGCTTGCATAATCATCCGGTAAAATCTTTTCAGATCCATCCAAATCCTGGGGCAGATTTAACAGCATTGGATGGTTACAAAGTTTCTTTAGCATAGTGATTGCCTGATTTTGGTAAACAATATGAGTATATGTCTTCATCTACGTTAAAGATTTGCCGGCTATACCTTTAAAGGCTGGCTTCCTTGGCCACGCAGCAGCTTTTTGATTTCCGGCGATGTGAGGAAAAGGTTGTAAAGATCAAGTTGGAGAGGAGCAAGTTTGCAGAAGACTACGTGCTCATATTTCGTGGGTACTTAAGACCATTTAGTATGTAAGTAAAGCAGATCATGAGGAGGAAGAACTTACAATATTTTGTAAGAATATCGTTGGTTCTGCGGATCGTAAACTTGGATACTAAAGCCCAGAACTCGGCAACTTTCTCGTCACTGATTTGTCGCTCTTTTTCGGATGCATCCGCGTCTCGACCACGTAGAATAGGGTTTTCGAAATTCTTTCTGAATTCATTGGGCGATCCAAGCACTCCAGGATTCGCAAAATCCACGAGAGAATAGTATTCACTGAGATCGTTCTTAAATCGTTTCAACGTGAGCAAAACTTTATATGTCAGTTATAGCTACAGATTTGGCATACCTGAATAGGTGTGCCAGACAAGATGACTCGTCTCCGGACTGGCAAGCTATTAAGCTCTTGGAAAAGTAATGAAGCTAGGTTATAAAAGCTTTATATAAGTGAAAACAGACGATATGTGCGATGATATGCTTACATCCGTTCTTCAGCCGATGGCCTTCATCACAAAGGAGAAGTCCAATTGGTGAGTTTTTGAGATACTTTGTATATGATCGTAACGTTTCGTACGAAATGATCAAGACTATATAATTGTTATTTGATTATCCTTCATGTCTTTAATACTTGACGTACCAGGATTGACAATTTGCCCCTGCGCAGCAGCCCATCGTTTAACAGCGCTTATCTTCTCTTTGCTTCCAGCATTATCAACTACAAGAGGCCGTACTCGGTTTTCCCCAAGCCATTTAACTAGGAACTGGCTGTCAGTAAGGTTGAAAGCATTGTGAGCTTCTTTATACCTACCGAATTCGTTCGCCCAGTTACGCACAAGACTGGATGGACACGTAATAATGGCTTTTTCGATAGTGGGTTTTCCCATCTCACCGGATTGCCTCAACAGAGTCCATACTAATGATATACATTGGAGCTATAAAGTCTCATAAGCAAATGTGACATTGAAATGATGCGAAAGATAACACATACTGTCTTCCCGAGACCCATTTCATCAGCCATTATACACCTGAACCCATTTCATTAGCAATGTATCAAAAAGCGATCCAACAAACATACCCATATGCGTCCGGATGCACTTTTCCTGTGGTGCAGCGATATAGAAATTTCAATCCTTCGATTTGATGAGGTCGTAATATTCTGGCCAAGACAGGATCCACGATAACATGCGTTTTCTTTCGCTTCTCCTTCTTCAAGCCAAGAATCTCTGACAGTGACTTGCCGCCGCCTCCAACCTTGATCTTGTCCTGAGGTTTCTCTTCTTCCTCGGATGTTCTTCCCTCGTTTTCATCATTTTCGTTATTTTGTTCTTCAGCAGGATCCCACAAGATGATAGCATCATCGGCGTTAGGATCATATAATGATCTGCTAACCCCTAGACGTCTACGTAATCCGAGCGTGCGTCGTGCTCCAAAGGGCTCTGGTGCGACTTCGCCGTTGATAGTGGGTACCTTAAACTTTTTGCTTAGAACTGCCATGGCGTCGTAATCTTTTGTAATGCGTGAAAGAGGCCACATGTTTTTCACTGGACCACTGTTGGAAAGATCTCCAAGAGTAATACGTCTTTTAGATCCAGGCTCATCGTCTCCAAAGTCGGAATCGTCGCTTCGATCGCATTCCTCTGCATCATCGATTGTGTATCTTGCTACTGTTCTCTTTCTCTTTGAAAGTCGTCTTTTTGATTCGGCTTCGGCTTCACGCTGTTTCTGCTCTTGCAGAATCAGAGACTTTGGCTTTTTTAACAGCATTGCAGAAGACTAGGGATACGAGAAAACGAAAAGAAAAAAAGAGAATAGGTTGAAGAATGGTACAGGTACAATGCAACGAACAGCCGAAAATTCGCAGCAATTTGATCGCCCGAAAGATGCACACGCGCGCTTTTCCTTTTCAGCTTCTTTACTGACAATGTCAAAACGCACTAGAGAAGAGGACAAACAACCTGATGCAAAGAAACAAAAGACGCCCACCATTCCAATTGCCAGAGGACGCTTTAAAAACCGCTGGCTAACAAAGCATTCGAGCTTGCTGAAGAGGAGTGATTCTGCTTACGGCCTCATGGTGTCCTGCGGCGTCAACGCGGAGACACGAGCTTTGGTATGAAAACTTTGCAGCCAGCCAGATATTATCCACTAACAACTGTAGTAGGGACAAGTTCAGACGCTTCTCGATCAATATATTCCTCTTTTGTTCCCTGACCATAAACTGACGTGGGAACGTTTTGAAGGAGAACTTGATGTACCAGACTTGCCAACCAGTCAGAAGGAAGAGTCGGAGCAGAAACAGGATGATACAGCACAGCAAGAGGATGAAGAGGAGGAAAAGAATGAGAGTAGAAAGGACAAACGAATACAGCCAGTTGATGCAGCGTGCGGCGGATTGATTTTCTATCGATTCAGAGTGGATGTCAAGCCTACAGACTTTGTTGCCAAACTGTTCCAGCACATGCTACAGTTGGATTCTGACGAACGCAAACAACAAGCCAACAAAATACGACACTGTGCTGTAAGCAATGCGAGATATATCAAGCATATCGCGGATTCTAATAGAACAAAATGCAAAGCGTTGGATACCTTTAGATTATATTTGCCCAGCCACGACCGATCGCATTGCTCCTTGCTTCGAACGATTAAGGAAGGAATGCCTTGACGACAAGCCTGCAGATACAAAGATTGCTATTTTCACTGAGATTAGAAACAATGAACTACTGAAGAAGCCCGATGTCATACAATTGATTGCTCCAATGCTTCCATCAAAGCTCAAGTAAGATGGCGACTATACTATCCACTAGCATCAAGGATACTAAATTTTTCTTCACAGAGTTGATTTGAAGAATCCGGACTATGTCATTTTTGTTACCATCTTCAAGAGCGTGTGCGGAATGAGTGTGCTCAAAAATTATTATTCCATGAAAAAGTATAACCTTGTAGCAATGTTGCAATAGGACGCAATTTCTTTATGTAGTAATAGTAAGGAAAACGGTAAATCACGTTACATGATAGAGTAATAATAATACTAGTACGTATATCCATAACTATGTGGAAAGGAAGGGCGCTATATCAATATTGAGCGAACGCAAGTATTGTAATGCCTCCTCGGGTGCCAAAGTTGGAACGGAACTAGCGGGAGCTGCTTCTGTTGGAAATGATGTCGTGCTAGCACTCTGAGGACCTCCGCTGTTGCCATCGCTAGCATTGTTATCACCTGTGCTTCCTGTCGAAGGTGTTGGGCTCGAACGTGATGTAGCGGTCGCAGTTACAGAGTCAGTTGCCGTCGCCTGGGTGCCATCTGATGCAGAGGTGATAGCGGGAACACTGCTGCTAGCTGAGGCCGATACTGTTGCCGATGCTGCTGTTGTGGTAGCATTTGCCGAAGGTGACAACAGTCCAGCAAGGGCGTTGACTCCAGGAATTTGGATTGTCGCTGAAACATTGTTCTGATAATAATAAAGCACAGACTCGAAACCGTCGCCGACGACAATCGTTGCATTCTGTGTAAGATCGATGCGAGGATCAGCTGACAATAAAAAGTTGACGAGAGCACCAATATTCTCCCCATTCAAAGGTGTGAGAGCAACGGGCCACCAATCGCTTGTAGCTTGGCCCCTGGCAGGAACAGTGAACGGCGATGGCAGCGAGTAATCAATAGTACCCAATGGATAAAGGCCAATTTGAGTGTGGCCAACGATAGAAACGTGGATCTCCTTGATAGTAAACGGTGTATTCAAAACATTCTGAAGTGTCACCTTTGTCTGCGCCTTGCCAGCCAAGAAATCTGATACGAGTTCTCCGTATACAACAGTTCCAGTGACCAAGATATTTGGAATACCATGCATGGAGGTCGCCAGCTTCACCGTAGAGAGACCCTGCTTCAATGGCTCGATTGATGATGACTGTTCAGAGCCTAGCACTGTCAGCGGTACCACTGCATTTGTCATAAAGTTGCTAAGCATCTGTCGAATTGCTTGGTCGTTTGAACTTTGTAGATGCATCTCGGCGTCTAAAGTGTTGCTTCCGGGCTTGATGGTCACGCCTTTCAAATAGACGCTGCCGACGGATGCAGAGAATTCATTCATGATCGTTGTAAGCATCATATCACCCAAGGTAATTGTAATTTGTGATGGATTATTCAACGAAATAGTCAATTTGACCACGATGTATTCCTTTGTCGCGCCAGTGATATCCATGTCCAAGATCTGAGTAGACTCTCCAAAGTTATTGAAACCTAAAAATGAAAGATTCTTAAAGCTCTGCTTTCAACACATCGTTGTAGGAAGATACATACCAGCCAGAGCAGTGTTGACGTCAAATTCGATCTTACCCAAGTTCAAATTTCCAATAGCTGTCTGAGTCACTGCATTCGTTGTACCAGCCAACTCAAAAGTAACATTGCTGCCAGTAGTCAAGTCCTTGACGAAAGTTGCAAAATTGTCGTGAGCGTCACCAAATACTTTGAACGGCACGTCTGAAAAGTGTGTTGTAACTAAACCAGTGGGACTTGTAGTTGCACTGTTTTCCGGGACTTTTAGCTCAGCAATGTGTTTGCCACCATAGTAGACAATAACGTCCATATCGAGCTGCGTAACACCGATAGGGAATCCAAATGGACTCTGAAGCTGTGCTTCGACGACGTTAGATCCTACTGGAGGTGCCCAAGCATCCTTGGTGAAATCAAGCTCCATATCCTTCATCGTTACGGCGGGAATCAGAGTCGGTGGTGTATCAGGACCTGGCAAGACGACATCCTTGATATCCAAGGTCTTGAAACCTGCAGTGAGCCAGCCAACTTGTCCGTTCGGTCCGGAGCCTGACTCTCCCTTGACTTCAAGCAACGAGTCTTTGGCTGACAGGAAATTGCCAAACATTTCGGTCACAGCAGCAAGTCCTTCTTTAGTCTCTTGCGGCACCAATCGACCTTTCATATTGATGTTAGCTGTCCCTTTAGGCGGGAACTCAGCATTGCCGTCGGATGCCATTGGACCTAGATGGACATCTTTAAAGTATGCAGTGAAACCAGCACCCGAGAGGCTAAAGCCAACTTGACTGGGGTTGTAGATGGTTGTGTTAGCGATCAAAGTGACGCCTCCTTGAGGATCATTCGAAGGTAGGTTGAAAGATGTTATCTTGACAGCATCCTTGAAACCATTGGCACCCGCAAGAGTTACAAATTTGTCCATAGTGATGCCGGTAAACGTGTAGCCAAGAGCAGTGACAGCAACGTTGCTGGTAGTTATCTCCCAATCAAAGTCAGCATTGTTGATGAGATATCCGGCAAAATCGCCCATAGCACCCTGGTCAGCAATGCTGAAGGAAGCAGTAATATCGAATTGTGCACCTGCGTTGGGTTGAGTCTGTATGACGGGCATACTGAGAGAACCTAAAGTCCTGCCTTGCCAGGAGATATTAAGCGGTGCCGGGAAGCTAATTTGCGCCGAGAAAGGACCGGTGTTGGAGATGCCGCCCTTCATGTTTACTTGGAAGGAGCTATCAGTAGGTGACGACAACACGATGGTGTCAAATGATAGCACAGAGCCATCTACTAGCTGTTGGACGATTGGCTGACCAACGATAGGAATCAAAAGAGTCACCGAATTATCCGTTTGGACCGTAACGTTATTCTGTGCAAATTGCAAATCAGTTGTATACTGGCCAATATTGATGGTAGACAAAAGCTGCAGGTCGACTTTGAGTGCTTGCATAGCCTGGACGACGTATTGAGAAATATTAAATTTGTTAAACAAGTTAGTATCTCCAGAAACTTGTTCTTGGCCTGCAATGGAGACACCGCCCATGGTAAGCAGCGCATCTAAAGCTCGCGTATCCAAGTTTGAGTTTACTGCAAGTTCGCGCAATAGCAAAGCAACGGCTGCTGGCTCCACGTTCATGTTCATGGTCAGAGGATTGGAAGTGCCAACTGCGTGGCCGCCTACAACCAAGGGGCTGTTGCTGATATCTTGATCAATGTTGCCAACAGGTAGTCCAAGATACGAAGCGGAAGAGACAACCTTTGTAACGGATAGGCCGGCCGTATATGGATTTGCTAGTGAGACCTGAATGTTTACGTTTCCGGTGGTGGGGGAATCTGGATTCACAGTTAACTTTGCTCCTTGAACCAGCTGCTGCTGCAATCCAGGAAGATTTGTATCGATGGCAATAGCAGAAAAGGCCTTGATAAGGGATGAAATAGCAGTCGATCCGCTAAAGCCAGCAATGTTTACGGCATTTGTTTGACCCATCACAAAAGTGCTCAGGAGGTTTTGTCCTACTTGAGAAGCCTTGGGGTTAAAAGTTGACTGGGCAGTGATCTGGTTAGCACCGCGGACAAGCGTCAAATTGTTTAGCAACACGTTGCCGAGCTGTTCACCGCTTGCGAGGAATTCAAAGTTGACGTCTCCACTGCTGATGCTAAAGTCCGAGGGATTTGTCATGGATACGTTGATTGCGAGTAATAGATCGTCTGCAGTGCCACCAGTAACGTCCACACTGTTGACAGTCGTGGGAGTGCTGTTGAGGAACTGTAGACCATTAAGAGTTGTGGGCACATTAATATGGATACCTGACAGAATGACTTGGCCAATTGGAGTCATAGCAACGGTGGACACATTTCCAAGAATCTGGAATGTATAGTTGCTGGATGCCGTCAAAGCGTATGTAAAGTCATCAAACAATGGCTCCTTGCCAGCAATGCTTGAATTGGAACGTTGCTCATCGCAAATTGCATTGTTCCAGCTTTCTGATCCGCTTGACAAGCAACCCATGGGACATATAGAGATGCAAATGCTCCCGTGGCATTAGTGCTAAGTTGAAGCTCTTGTGATACTTGAGTGATATTCAGCGTAAAACCAAACGGAATCGTGAAAGCAGCATGGACGTTCGGTGCCGAAGTAACAGGAGCATAAGGAGCGACCGTAGAGAATTGCATATCCATGTATCCAAGACTGACGGCCTGGATAATGTTGAGAGGCTGGTCTAAACCGAGAGCGACATTAAGCTGAACAGACTTGAAACCTTCAGATAGCCATCCGATCGCATTGATGCCATCGGGCGCGCAAGAAATACCAACTGCTAGAGTTTGAGACATCTTTCCTGCCACATAATCGGAAAAGAGCTGGCTGATTTTAGCTAAAGCATTTGGATCTGTTTGAGGAGCTAGCACGCCGTTTAGCTGGATATCGTTTTCGCCTTTTTGTAAAGCAACATTTTGCGAAGACACTTGGCCTAAATTGACTCCTTGGTAAAACATCTGCAGCACTATGGTACCAAGCTGGATCCCAATGGGAGACGGGCTTGTGAGTGCAGTTCCGAGCTGTACAGCGATACCACCTTGTGGAGCATCTCCAGGAAGACCGAAAGAAGTGATTTTCACTTCCGGGAAACCGTTCATGCCTAATTTGAGCAATGAATAGGAGAGCATAATCCAGTATAATAAATATCTCTGTAGGTAAGAGACAATATACCATCCATGTAAATATCCTTATCGAGATTTACAGTAGCAGTTCTAATAAAAATAACAGCATTAAAATTGGGCACTGGCTTGATATTTATTTACTTCATACCTTGATAGTGCAGCGATCTCCAATTTGCCTTTTAGATTCCATTTAAACGTCTTGGCAGCGAGCATATCCTTGGCAAATGCAGCGAAATACTCTGTATTGTTGATAAAGAACGGCGTCGTAGCATTGATACGGCCGTTACCACCAGAAACATGCGTCTGTGGCAACTCGATTGTGCCAAGGATGGTCTCGTTGTAATAGACCTCGATAGGATTATGGAAAGTAATAGTTGCAGAGAAAGGGCCAGTGTTGGAAAGCTTGTTTGACATCGACATGAAAAATGTTTGATTCATGTCGTATGCTTGCTGCTTTTGACTTGCGAGATTATCCGGAGGTTTGAAGGAGATTTGAGCACCCTCGACATCGATACCGGATTGATTCATAATGTTTTGAGCAATCATGGGGAAGAATACAAAAATAATCAAAAGCACGACAACTACTACAATCACAATGGTGATTGCTGAACAAATGAGCCAATATTTCTTGTTCCGGTAGAAGCGTCTGCGAGACGGCGCCGCAAGCTTTTCAGAATATTCCTCTAAGATGCCAGCATCGCTGACGCTACGGATGCTTTGACTGCCACGTTCATAGTAATCTCCCACATCGTTGGTCACCGCCGTGGGTGCAATCCGGTCCTGTGGATGGTCAATCCGCTGATGTTGTTCTGTACCCGCAGATTTCATGACCTAGAACTATAAAATGCGATGAGATTTAGATAGTCAATCGATTTCGCAAAGCCAATGGCTTACCAAAGGGTGGGTAAATATAATTAAGCACTTGCTTGTGAAAGAAAGAAGATTATGTATTTGGTAGATGCTTTAGTGAATGGAGAAAAGAATAGAATAGATCGCGTGAAGTTTGCTACATCGATGTCTTATATATAATATCGTTCGTGTCTCACCATTCAAGTACAACCGGGTGTTCGCTTTGAACACAAACTACTGAATCAGAATATTAGAAGGTGTCTTCGCCAGCCATACTTGTACATGCCATGTGAAAAGCCCACTGCATGGAAGCTTGTATTTTGCAGAATGGTGTGTTGTTCTATTCAAAGGATACTTAGACCGATCTCGATACGTTATCCTTCTAGTTCTCGAGTTAGCACGGCTGCCAAGGTTGATCTGAATGCAAGCAATCACTCTGTCACAATTGACTCTAGTACAAAAAGAGAAAGCTTCAATGGACATCACACTGAACCATGTCCGCTGTTCGGCGTATTTCAGTTTACCTATTCGTACAATAATGCTGGCGTTGTACATGTACTAGGACCCGCTGTTACCATCCTTTCTCAATGTTAAATCCACCAATGGCAGTTGATGGTAGCACAAGCAGCAGTGATTTGGTGGACAGTGAAAGTCAATAGGTATCAGTTGACCAAACGGGTTGGTATTGCGACATAGAGTTTGTAACTGCTCTCTTAGCATAGTCATCTAAATGTCGCATATCATTTAAGACCAATTGAGAAATTAGGTGAGGCAGGAAGCAAAGGGGAAGGTTACGAAGCATTTCTCTTGTGCGACCATCGACTGCGAGGAGCAACACAAGCTACTGGATCGCACTGTAAATTCAGCGGACCAGGGCAATTATATAGATTGCAGGATATACTTGCTTAAGAATCCTAACTCGCTTTTAACTTTTACTGGTTGTATTTGCCAGCAGGATCACATTGCAATCAATTAGGGTAATGGGTTATTTTTATGCAATTCCTATGACACGCGACTGTACCTGGAAGTATACGATGGTGGCAGCTGGAAAAATTCCCACGTAATTCCTTCCTGGCACGTATAAACCAAAAACCAGAGAAAGCCATTGTATTAAACCTACTATTACGGTTTTGGGCCAACGTGCCTACTTGTTGTCCAGGGCACAGCAACTTTTAATTTAGCTCCTCTCGCCCGTAATTGAAGCAATTCGTATCTAGCTATGTCCAGCAAAGCCGTCGGATACAAAGCTGGCATCGGAAAAAATGAGAAGTGAAAATGGTTGGTTCCTGGTAAAATAGTCGTTCAGCAAAAATCATTGATACTGCTTGACACCCAGGTATTACTCTGGGACAGGAATGACAGAAAATATAATGGATAATGTATGACCTACATATAAACAAGAAACGTTGTTTCAGTCTCCTTTGGTATATCAGCAGATTCTACTACAACGAACTGCTGCGAAGCAGTACATACTTGTGTGTAGCATCTCCTAATTTAAAACTGTGCAACAGCTACGACCGATTGACCTGCTTCTTGCATCAGGAGACCTGCAATAACAAGTCTGCACAGCAAACCAATCCCGATGCATCAACTGATCCGAATCTGCTTTTAAAGAATCCGCGTGATGCAAGGATATTCATAGTTTATCTTATCAATGCGGATAAGAAACGAAAGTACAACAGGCTTGGCAGGTTCCTTTGGCCATGGCACCTCTTTTTCTGATGGTTTTCATTTTAATTCTCAAGAATAGGAATAGAAAAAATTACCGATTTAGACAAAAGAAAGGTAAAGGGTAAAGAGTATGATATAAGTAATGATAAAAAGAAAAGTACAGAAGAGGTAAAGCACAAAAATGGAGTAATCTTACAAAACAACTAATAAAAGAGTACACTTTTGCTATATTTCAAGCTATGGTTGGGTAGACTTTGCGTTAGTCAATGGATCTAAGTGATATCAAGTTGAATAATTATTATTTACTAACCATAGCTTAAATCTTGAATGGCCAAAGGAAGTGAGGACCGTCCGAAGAAGATGATGAGGTGGATTTCGCTTCCTCTGGAGAGGTCGATGAGGACTTGTCATCATCGCTGGAGGAGGAAGAGTCAGAAGTAGGATCCGGTGTAGGAGTCTGGGACTCGGTCTTGTCAGGCAGGATATCAGACACGGCAGACTTGACACCAGAAGCGACATTGTCGGCTGCAGATGCAGCGGCAGAAGCACCAGCACTCACTGCAGAGTGAGCTTGACTTGCAGCAGACGAAGCAGCAGAGGCCATTGAAGAGTTCGGTTGGCTGAAGCCAAGCTGGGACAGGATGTTAGATGGAATAGCGTTGATCATATCGGAGGGCAGTTGAGACAATGGGTTGCTGTCATTGGAAGAAGAGCTTCTCTGGAGCGAGATGCCATCCGTGACAATCTTGCAAGGAACACTGGTCTGATAGTAGTACAAGACTGAATTGAAACCATCACCAACAGTGATTGTTGCGTTCTGAGTCAAGTCGACCTTTGCGTTAGGATCCAAAATCATGGCCAAAAGAGGACCGATGGTGTCGAGACCCAGGTTAACGGAGACAGGCCACTTGTCACTTGTACCTTGACCACCGGCTTCGACTGTAAACGGACTGGGCAGATCATAGTCAATGGTGCCAACCTTGAAAGTCTTGCCTAGCTCGGTTGCCATAACTTCAGCTTGGATTTTTTGGATAGAGAACTTGGTCTTCAAAGGATTTTGGAGTGTGACAGTGGCCTCTGCCTTCTTGGTGAACAACAAAGTGAGGAGATCGGCGTACACAGTAGTGTCTACAACCAAAGTGTTTGGAATACCAGTCATGCTGGTGGCCAGCTTGACAGTAGACATTGCTTGCTGTAGGGGTTCGATACTTGTGGACTTTTCCGTACCGAGAATAGTCAAGGGAACGGTAGCGTGGGTCATGTAGTCACTCAAAAGCTGCTTGAGAGCTTGTTCGTTGCTCGAGTCTTCACCCATATGCATCTCCGCTTCCATGGTGTTGTTGCCTGGTTGCATAGTCACTGACTTGAGATAGACATTGCCGACGGCAGCGTTGAACTCGTTCATCTGTACACTCAGCATCAAGTCACCGAGAACAGCTGTAATCTTGGAAGGATTGTTGAGGCCGATGGTTAGAGAGATGATAATATATTCAGATGTGCCACCAGTAACGCTCAAGCTCAAGATATCGTTTTTACCACCAAAGTTGGCAAAACCTAAGGAAATCATTTTAGACCAGGACATTACATGATCCATCACTGCAGTTACTTACCAGCCAGAGCAGAGTCAACATCAAAAGTGATGTTATCCAGTTTCAGCGAGCCAATGGCAGTTTCGGTTACCGCATTTGTAGAACCAGCCAAACCAAAAGTGACGTTGCTTTTAGAAGTGAGAGCCTTGACAAACGAGCTGAAGGTGTCGTGAGCATCATCAAATATCTTCAGAGGAATATCCGAGAATGAAGTGGTGACAACGCCAGTAGAGCTTGTTGTAGCCTTTTCATCAGGAACCTGAAGTTCTCCAGTCTTTGAGCCGCCGTAAGAAACAGTGACGTCCATGTTGAGTTGCGATACGCCGAGAGGGAAGCCGAATGGATTCTTGAGCTGAGCTTGTACTTCCTTGGAACCAGCAGGAGGAGCCCACGTATCCTTGGTGAAGTCAAGTTCCATATCCATCATAGTAATAGATGGAATGAGTTCAGGTGGAGTGTCGGGACCGGGCAAAATAACATTCTGGATATCGAGGGTCTTGAAACCAGTAGTGAGCCAGCCGACTTCGCCGTTCGGGCCAGAGCCTGAAACACCCTTGACCTCGAGAGGAGTATCTTTGGCACTCAAGTAGTTTTCGAAGACTTCAGTGACAACATCCAGACCTTCTTGCGAATCTTGAGGTACCAAGCGACCCTTCATGGCAATGTTACCAGTGGCCTTTGGAGGAATGACAGCTTGACCATCGGAAGCCAAAGGTCCGAGATAGACATCCTTGTAATAAGCAGCAAAGCTGGCGCTGTTCAGAGTGAAACCGACTTGACTGGGGTTGGCAATGGTAGTGTTGGCAGTCATCGTGATACCACCAGCTGGGTCGTTGGAAGGCAAATCGAACGAAAGAATCTTGACTGCATCCTTGAAACCATTGGCGCCATCCAAAGTGACAAACTTATCCATGGTGATGTTTGTGAAGGTGAAACCAAGAGCAGTGACAGCAACGTCCTTGGTGGTGATCTCCCACTGGAAGTTTTCATTGTTGATCAAATAGCCAGAGAAGTCAGCCATAGCCGCTTGGTCAAGGACAGTGGAGGATGCAGAGACATCGAACTGAGCACCAACGTCAGGCTGAGTCTGGATGTTCGGCATGTTGACACTGACAATGTTTCTGCCTTGCCAAGAGATAGTCAACGGCGAAGGGAATGAAATGGTTGCAGAGAATGGACCGGTGCCGGTGATTGAACCTTTCATTTGAACCTGGAAGCTGGTATCAGTTGGCGAAGACAAGACGATAGTCTCGAAGCCGAGCTTAGCGCCATCGACAAGTTGCTGCACGATAGGTTGACCAACAATTGGAATGAGGCGCGTTACACTCTCGTCAGTCTGGACAGTAACGTTGTTTTGAGCAAATTGCAAATCAGTGGTGTAGTCGCCAACCTTCAGGCCGGACAAAAGCTGCAAATCAGCGTGAAGAGACTGCATGGCTTGCATGACATACTGCGAGATATTAAAGTTGGCAAACAAATCTGCAGAAGGAGACACATCTTCTTGACCAGCAATTTGGAAACCGCCCATACCAAGCAAAGCGTCGAGGGCACGTGTATCCAATCCTTCGGCGACGGCAAGTTGACGAAGCAAGAGCGCAACAGCGGCAGGTTCAATGTTCATTTGCATGTTGAGCGGGTTAGACTGCACAGTGGAGTGACCGCCAATGACAATCGGGCTGTTGCTGATATCTTGATCAATGTTACCAACAGGCATGCCTTGGTAAGTAGCTGAGGAGACAACCTTGGTGATACTGAGAGAAGCGCTGAAAGGATTTGCGATCGAGACAGCGACGCCAACAATACCGTTCTTGGGAGAATCAGGGTTGACGGTCAACTTGGCACCTTGAATGAGCTGTGACTTCAAACCAGGCAAGGACGTGTCAATAGTGATAGCAGCGAAAGCTTTCTCCAGAGAAGCAATAGCAGTCGATTCGCTATTACCAGCAATGCTGACAGCGTTGTTCTGACCCATCACAAAAGTGCTCAAAAGGTTCGATCCGATTTGTGAGCCCTTGGGGTTGAAAGTCGACGAAGCAGTAAGCTGATTGGGACCGCGGACAAGAGTCAGGTCATTCAGGAAGACGTTGCCCAACTGCTCGCCGCTAGACAAGAAAGCAAACTGGACGTTGCCGGCAGTGATATTGATATCTGATGGATTGGTCATGGAGACATTGATAGCAAGCAACAAGTTATCTGTTGTGCCACCAGTGACATCCACACCCAAGACCTCCGTGGGAGTGCTGTTCAAGAACTGAAGACCATGCAAAGTCGTAGGCACTTCAAAGGTAACACCAGCAAGAGTAATTTGGCCGATAGGCGTCTCGGTGATGGTAGAAGCATTTCCTCCGACTTGGAAAGAGTAAGCATCAGATGCAGTGAGAGAGTACGTGAAGTCATCGTACTGGCTTTCCTTGCCGCTTATTCCAGCGATAGGAATATTGGTCATAGCAAACTGAAGCTTTCCAGCCTTTTGGTCACTCTGAGCAGGAACCCATGGGACAGAAAGAGTAGCAAAGTTACCAGTCTCGTTGGTACCGATAGTGAGGTTCTGAGAGACCTGAGTGATGTTGAGCGAGAAACCAAAAGGAATCTGGAAGTCGGCAATAACATTGGGTGCAGAAGAGACCGGAGCGTAAGGAGCGTCAGGGGAGAACTTGAGATCAAGATAACCCATGCTGACGCCTTGGATAATGTTGAGCGGCTCTGAGTTGCCCAAACCGACGTTCAGCTGAACAGATCGGAAACCTTCAGAAAGCCAAGTAATTGCGTTGGTACCATCCGGAGCACAGGACACACCAGTTGCAGTCGTTTGAGAAATCTTGCCGGCCACGTAGTTGGAAAAGAGCTCGCTAACTTTGGCCAGCGCAGTAGGATCGGTTTGCTTAACGAGGACACCTTTGAGCAGAATATCGTTGGGACCATGGGCGAGATTGACATTGCTGGCGGAAACCTGACCCAAGTATAGACCTTGATAGCCGACATTGAGAACAATGGTGCCGAGTTGTACACCGATAGGCGATGGACTGGTCAGTTGAGTTCCAAGCTCCACGTTGATACCGCCTTCGGCTGCATCGCTCGGTAACTGGAAGGATGTGATCTTGACTTCGGGGAATCCATCCATACCTGTTGGTGAAGGATATGGTTAGCATGTTTTTGCAGAAGATAAAAGATGCCGCCTAGTTTGAAGAGTTTCTTTTCTCTATTCCAGAATATTTCTACTTGCCATTCAGTACAATTTCTTTATCTAGGTTGATAGTAGCAGACCTGAAGATGTATTGAGTAAATCGGGTTGTAATTCAAAAAAGGAATGCTTCTAGAGATCTCACCTCGACAAGGCAGTAATATCCAGCTTGCCCTTCATTTTCCAGGTGAATGTCTTGTCAGCCAACATGTCCTTGGAGAAACTGGCAAAGAAATCGGTATTGTTGATGTTGAAGGCTGTAAATGCTTTCAGTTCACCGCTTCCACCTGATACATGTGCGCTTGGCAATGTAATGGTGCCGAGGATGGTATCGTTGTAGTAAACCTCGATAGGATTGTGGAACTTGATGTCGGCCGAGAACGGACCAGTATTTTTCAATGTACTGGTCATGTTCATAAAAAAGGTCGTGTTCATGTTGTAAGCCTCGCGCTTTTGGCTTGAAAGATTGTCTGGTGGCGAGAAGGTAATTTGTGCATCGCCGACTTCGATTCCAGCTTGGTTGATGAGGGACTGGGCAATCATTGGGAAGAAGACGTAAATGATCAACAGTACAACGACAACGACGATAATGACTGTGATTATTGAACAGATAATCCAGTATTTCTTTTGTCTGTAAAATCTTCTTCTAGGTGGCGGTGGTGGTTTTTCAGAGTATTCTTCCATGACGCCGTCGTCGACGCTTCGGATGCTGTTAGTGCCTCGATCGTAATATCTGTCGTCGACAGAGTTGACGGCCATTGGTGACGCAGCATCGTCATCTACGTGATGACCGTGGATCGCCATGAATCCAATGCGCTTTTTTAATATCGAAAAAAGAATGGAGAGTCAAAAAACGGGAAGTTCGTAACTCGGAGACAGCCTCTTATAAAAGCTGATCCAAATATTAATTTATAGCAATAGAGGGATCTTCCCAAGAGAACAAAGAGTGGAGAGAAGAGAGTGGTAACAGAAAAAAAAGGATGATCGCGGGTGTGGGAGTACAGCAAAGCTTTATATTTTCATTTACACTTTTTGTCCTTGTTCCACCGTCCTCTTGGGCAAACGATGGGGGGAAGGGCGTACAAAGGTCATATCGATATTCAGTAAAATCTTTCTGTGAGGTTTCGGAAAGCACGGTCCATGTGAAATACCCACCGATTGTGGAGGGCGAGACGCAGTAGATGGAACCTTGCTAAGACCATCAACACCATGTTTCATAACGTCTGCAAAATTCATTGCATTAACTACCACCGCGAAAGAATCAACTGGTGCTCACGAAATCTCAAACCAGCGCTCTTCCTTGGTAGTTCTCGTACGTTGCCGATTGCTACCTGCACTGGCGGACGTGTTGTACAGATGTAAGTAAAAGAGAAACTCCACAATGTTCCACATATCAGCTACTTTACACGGCTAGCGTCTATAAACTATCTTGAACGGTCCACTCTTCAACGTGTTAACTATATGTCAGCAGCTATGTTTGTAATATATCTCAAAAGACAAATAATTCATGACATGATCTCTTTTCTGGAGACTTTGCAGCTGCATATGTATGCTGCCCTGTAAACATTTCATATAACAAAGTGTTCACTTTTCTCGAGTTCTGCATGCATTGTGTGGGACTTTTTTTAGCAACAAAAGGCTTAATACGATATGTGCAACAATGGCGTATAAAGCGGCGATTTGTGTGTACTACCTATTCCAGGAGGTTTACCTAGAAATGGGCAGCGCACCGTAGTAGCGGACAACATATGCCGTTTCGTTGCTAATAGATAGCTCATTTAGCCGTGGAAAATCAACTGCAGCTACCACTCTTCTTCCACACGCGACGCTTTTCAACTCATTAGATAACCAGACTCTGAATTGAACACGGGGTACCCTCCTGAATGATAAGAGAAACTCCACCTGTGCATTGCAGTGTGCCGTTGTCCACATAGCCCTTCAGGGCCTGCATGAAACATGAGCGATTTTGGAACTTGACTTGCCCACTAAGCGGTAACATCCGATCAGTTTAGGGCAAGAGGAAGAGTGCCTGATTGCCTATTCAGGGCAAACGCGATTGCAGTATTCATTTCCGCTTTGAGTCCCCCATGCTGTACAAGCTGTACGCTCCGATGGACTGGTTATACGTAATGCTAATGTCCATTGGTCTCCAATGTGCTGGCATTCATTCGGGACCGCGTTTCGTCGCTGCTACCTAGACTTACAAATCGCATAGAAAATATCTAGAGCGGCTTGAATTGGAGAGAGCCTGCTGTCAGGAACAATAAACGAGGCATTTGCACGTGCTAAACCATCTCGGCCTTCCCTGGGAAAAAAGTGAAATGTCGAAAAATCTTAGTTTTTCCCATGGGCAGAGCATTTAGCACAGCCATTGGTATTGCAAAAGCCGCGCTACTTATGTTGCACAATTCGGAATGGCCCAACCAAGAAATCAGAATCGGAGATGCGCTTGGAAATCTCTTTCAAATCGCGCCTGTCGATCACTCTGCGGCTGTCTGTTTTGCTGATTAGCAAACAAACCCGCTTTAACTTTGTAGGCCCACAAAATCCAGCATACCCCGCAATGCACTTCGAAAGGAGGATTGAAAAAAATTGAGATAATGAATATTGTCTACCTGATCATCAGTATTTGCTTGAACCACGTTATTTTCTCGGGTAAATGACAGAAATTGGAATCATTTTCCAAATTCCCCAAAGACTGCGACTCAACCTGACGTTTGATGATGTGTCAAGATCGCATGAGACACATCCGTCGTTCCCAAATTATCGAAATGGAAGCTCTGCTGGGGATAAGAATTTGTGGCGAAGGACACAAAGAGGTACAAGAATATTAGTGTGCAAAACGCACGAACAGGATCAGAGCGATGCAGCTTGATAAGAGTCTAGGCTACACCTTAACTCTAAATGAACCTTGTGTTTGCATTTAATTCTGTTCGACTTGAATTCTACATGTGTACATGTGTGTGCTCATGAATGATGAAAACAACGCTTTGAAAAGCACACTCCATAGTCATTGATGACATTTCCAATCTTTTCAGGAAATTAGCCTGCTTGATACGTCGCATTGAATACAAAAACGCTAATTTCGACTATGCCAAACTTGTCGAACGCGGAGCATGCATTTCTTGCCTCTAGTTATCTGGAGTCTTGGCAAGGCTTTTTCAGCGCCATAGGATTCGTATGAAGTTGCTACGCCTACATCATCCAAAAACGTCAGATCCACGCATGCTTAGTCTATTCCTAGTTCGATTATAGAGGGCTCATGAAAAGAAACGAAAGTTTCTAATCTATAAAGACTAAGCATTTTGAATCGGGATCTGATATACCATCCAATGGTGAAAGGCAAACGCTTGATCTAACGACACTGCTGTAAGATGCTAGCAAGTGTGACTGTGAAGGGGATATTGAGTGTACGCACGCTTCATTGCATGCATTTAGCTGGGAAAGCAAATCGTTGTTTTTCTGTAATGCTGTAGTTACAAATTATATGTACAAAATGGATATCGACTATTTGGCATCGCTCTCCAAATCCTCTTCCAAGACACTGACGCGTGGTTCTAACTCATCATTCTCTTCCAAAATATATCTACTCGTAAGCCGCGGTAGGATGACATCGCACACTCGTTCCTCTCTCAACAATGCATCCACAAATTCGTCCATGTATGTCAAATGGTATCCCTCTAATCTCTTTGATTAACACAACGACTCTTGATTCATTTTTCACCTATGTCTCTTCCTCCAACTTACCACCCTCCCGAACTCGCAGTTTCCTTGGATCATTCAAGAGCGGTTCAAGCGAAAGGTATATTTCTTTTGATCGTCCGACAAGCCGCAGATAGAACGCGCCCAGTGCCCGCAGATATCTAGCACAAAGCATTAGGTCACCAAACCCATCCAGGATTCATAAAGCCTGCTATCAATTACTTGAAGTCTTCTTGCTTGATCATTTCGTGAATGATCTCTTTCTCAGGTTGTAATTGCAAGAGCTTGAGTGTCAAACATAAAAATTCAGTTGGATGTTGCCCGGCGTAGAGACCGCCAATGTACTCAATATTAACTGCCTTGTCCATCAGCGTCGCCGCTGCATAACAGGAAGCGCGATTAAGAACAGCATTCCATAAAGTCATGGTTAGATCTTTGACAGGTTACCTGATAAACCGAAACAATGTTCTTTCCAATACATTGAATCGTAGATTCGCTCTCGAATGATCTTTTCAATCAAGTGTTGAGGATCCTTTCCATGGATCTGGATCGCATCTGCCACTGTTCGATTGGCTGTATGTTGCAGTGAGTATTAATGAATCTCATTTCAAGCGATCTGGAACTTACACATGTCGTATGTCAGTAGGTTGACAAAGCAGCAAATGTCCGGGCGGGGGAAGTGCTGTGATATGTCCGATTACTGGCTTCTATGCCTGAAGAATCAAGTGCTATTCATATCCATCTAGAGCACAAGCAAAAGATCATGTTAATATGCAATTTCATCCTCGCTGTTATACGGTCTATACGACTTCTTAAACTGCTTAAGCTCTACGATTCGCAGCCTGAATTTTCTATCGTGAAAATTATGAAAATCATCGACCCCCAAACTGTTGATAGATGCAAATGTTAGGATTTCGAACCTGATGTTGCTGGAACCAATTTCGCGTTTTCTTTGGATGGAAAGATATCTTTGATCAATCTTCATTGGTATTATAGATGTGGGACTCTCGCAGGTCTGTTTGAAATCGATAAAATATACACCATGGAAGCCGGCGTGTGAAAATTATGGAACTTTCAGGCAATACCTGCAATGAATTGTGATCTATCTATATTACATATGAGTTTCCTGATGATCCAATGAGATGATCGTTTAGGTTGATTCTGAAAGAATGCATGTTATTTATGTTGTTTTCGTTTTACTCGGAGTGAATAATCCTAAGCATTTAGATACAGTTTTGATAGATTTTGCATGACAATTTTTATGCGAAACTATCCATTTTTGAAGTGATAATGTTTAGCATCTAATCATGACAAAAGTTCTTGAAAATAAATGTATGACTGTAGAAGAAGTAGTAATTATCATGAAAACATATTGACGGCAATATGCGTACAACATGTAATAAAGAAGTATACGAGAATTATCGGGTTCGGTTAAAGAGCAAACTGCTAAATTCAATCCCTGTATCGAAAACGTCAATATTTCTGACACGCTTGATAGGTGCGTCATTTTGACTCTTCAACCTAGCCAGACAATGCATCCCTCTTCTTTACACAACTATTGTCTAAAAACTACAAATGTATTACTTAGCAGATTACCGGTACAATATTATGTAGACGTTGCGGAATCGAAATCTGAGCTATAGCTACGCCTATAACAAACATGGAAACGATAAATTAGACAGCACAGCATTTCATCAAAAAATTGTACATTAAAGCAAAAAGGTGATATCAGTATGAACGTTTGCACTGCTTCAGAGAGTTTTCGGTTTTTCTGCATAAAAGTGAGAAAACGTAAGAATTTTCTCCTTCATTTCACTGTTTCATCTCTGTAACCTGCAGACAATGACAGAGCTTTCTGCCGTGTCTTTGCCATCCGAGATCTTTAATAACATTGCACAAAGCTTGGAACAGCGCGACTTGTACAGCTGTGTATTGGTATGCAAGAAATGGCAGCGTGGTTTCGAGCATCTGCTGTATATGTATCCGTCCCTTTCTTCAGAGTCTGGCATTAAGGTCTTTATCTCGACGATTCAGCAACGAGCTAGTATCAGTACCACTCGATATGCATCAGACTTTAACGTGCGCCGCGTGAAGTTCATACAATATACAGCAGACATGCCAGCAATTGTTAGTTTCTCTCTGATGCTTAAACAGCTGCCTATCAAGAGCTTAACACTCGCTAATAAAAACGATCCTCAATGCGTAACAGCTATCCTTATGTAAGGCACCAGACTTGAAGAAGCCAATATTCGTTTTGGCAGCCACAAGCTCCTGCATGCTTGAGTTTCTCGACATTATTCATTTATTTTGCACTGAGCTTCGTCGGTTGAAAATTGGAGGGTTTTGCAAGCTAAATTCCAATCCAGCAAAAGCTACAGAAGAACGTTCCCTTTCGATTTGCCAATCTTCAGCTGACGACAACCAACCTTCACGAACCTTGGAGCACTTGTGCATTGCAATCCCGGATCATTTGGATTTCGAGAGCCAGGCATCCAGTTATCTATTAGACTTGATACCACGACGTTACCGTTATTTGACGACGCTTGAAATTCACGACATAAACTGGATAAAAAGAGATGTCCACGACGAGAAATACCTGGTAACAAAAGTTGCAAGCGATTCTGAGTGCATGCACGCAATTGCGAACTATATGTTTCACTCGACTTCATGACGATTATTTCGAGCAACTAGCTCGGCTTTTCTGCACAGTCGATAGTTTGAAGGAATTCGAGCTGCAAAATACAGCTGACATAGAAGATACGCGAATTCTTGATTTGCCGATGTTATGCAAGGAGTTGATAGACGAAATACGGTCAAAAAGCATCTACTTTTACAGTACCTGGGTTGAGGATGATATGCGTATTAAGGAATTTCGATCGGTTACGATCAAGCAAAACTTGGCAGAAGCAACCTATGCATACGAACTACGAAATTTTGGGTTTCTCTCTAGATGACTCGCCGGCTGAAATACTTTCTCACCTACCGTTCCTCGAAAGTTTGACGACATTTTCCGGAGAGCTCCGGGCAACATTAAATTACCTGCCTCAATTGCAAGATTATCCCTCGTTGAAAGAGCTCACAATTGACACAGTAGTCGCGGACATTAATGCCTTAAGCCATCAGCTGCGATTTTTTCCCTGTTTGGAAAAGCTATCCATGTCCAACTGTACCGTTGAAGGAGAGTATTTTATCAATGCTCCTCTTCATAAGTTCAGGACAATTCTACTTATATGCTGCTACGTAAAGAGAGGAACACAGAATCAACACGCCACTGTTGCCAGGATAAGAATGCTACAGGGCCAGTGAAACAGTGCATTCAGCGAGGCCTTTTTTGTTTGGGAAACGGACATCGGATAATAACCCTCGCAAATCTCGCCGAAGAGGAGCACCTTGATCTTTACAAGACAATGTAAGAGAGGCACATCCATTCCGGTATAGGGGATGGACAGACGGAACTAGAGATGCTATCATCCCGCGAGATCGTTGGTGAATGCGCATGCAGAATTCATGAAAGCGATTTTTTGGAAATCACTTGTGCATCTGCAGAGAATATGGAAGTCGATGGTGTGCGTCTCGTATCCGATGGACAGTTTGTATAGCTTAAGAGTATGAAAACAATATTGCATGTATAGCAATGGAAATAGATATATTACAGTTGTCACTTGCATTAATACACACTCGCAAGTTTTGAATCGAACGCGCCATATATCAAGCATCTAAGGCTGCTACGTAAAAATTGAATCCTGTAAAGAGTGTTACTTGACTGAAAAATCTGCGAGGAAAAAGTTGCAGAAGTAGACCTTTTAAAAAAAAGCTTAGAGTGATCCAGCTTAGAAATTACTGTTTTCTTATAAATTATGCCATTCCTTACATATTCCACCGGAGCGCTTGACATGTTGCCATTGTTTTGGGCGCATGTAGATCTTGTAACCAAATATGGATAAAAACTCAGTCAGCAACGATCGCTTTTCAAGATTGATTGTTTGCATTGGCTCTCCCTCCCTCTCTCCGTCTTTTACTTTTCAGCAAACTCGCAAAATAATGCATAGCCCGACTGAGCACCCTCTCACGACTGAAGAACCGGCCACAGATGATTTGAAACGGCAAGCCCGGGAGCTCAGTGAAGCGCCGGACGAGACTACGCCAATCGTATTCGAGGCTCGACCAAGTAATAAGATTGACAATACAGCGGACAAGGTGGAGGATGAAGAACTACCACTAGACGAAGACGACGAAGATTGGTCAGCAGCCGACGAAGAACTGTATCAAAAAACCGAGTACAATCGAAACATACCTCACCATGAGAAGACTGCACCTGCGTCGCCAATGGTAACACCGGCTCAGCGACAGCTTTTGGTGTTTAGCGATAGGCCGCTAGTCGAGAAGACGAATGACAAGGTCGTTGTAACGAACTATTATGGGCGCACAGAGAACAGCAAACACGGCAAACGGCAGTACTTTGCTGCATGCGACTTTAGTCCAGAAAGTTTCTATGCAATGGAATGGGTTATGGGCACAATGATGCGCGACGGCGATGTTCTCCATATAGTGACGGTAATCAATCGCGAAGACAACCCGGTGGAAGCATCCAAAATGGCTTTGGCAAATGAAGTACAGTATTCCCCAACGTGATTATTGTTGCTGGCATAGGACGCTGAGAAAAATAATGACCTTTTCAGCTCGAAGCTGCATCAAACACGATAACAGAAAAGGCAAAGCAATCAATGCGACAAATGATGTTGTTTGACGTCAAGCTGGTTACTTGGGCGATAGCCGGTCGAGTTAAGGATGTTTTGGCAACCATGGTGAGAGAGATACACACAGCGAAATTGTCATTGGAAACGATCAATTGATTGATATATGTATGTACTTGACGACTATTAGATCCAAGAGCTTCCTCTTACAATGGTCGTATGCGGCAGCCGCGGGCGAGGCACAGTTAAAGGGTAGGCCATTCTGTAGCATCCAAAATACTAGTCATAGCAATATACATTTTTAGGTTCTTGATGGGGTCTATCTCGACTTTTCTCATACACAACTCAGTGGTACCAGTATCTGTAGTGCGACAGCATGAAAAGAAGAAAAAAGTACACAAGCATAAAGCAGAACCACGGACTTTAAGCGAAAGTGAGTGTTTAGCAGATTGCATTCGAGACAGCATTCTGATATATTAGCTTCAAGGCATAAAGAAAGGCGAGCTTGCAGTAGACGAATTAAGCACAAAAAAATGAATCACGCAAAAGCTTTGGAATCCTCACTCGATGGAAAGTCGATATCTTCTTCATACGCCAGCATTCCCAGTTGTCCGCCGTGCGAACTGAGCATCATATACTGTAGATGTAGAATCCTTATAAATAATAGCACGCCTTTTACCGTATATACTGTCAACTCCCTCACCTTGCTTTGGAACTCTGGATTTAATGCCTCCAACTTATCCATTACAGCAAGCTTTTTGCCCATCGCGGATGCATCTGTGATACGTCTCTCCAGCATTTGCACTGTATCACTAGTTTCATCTATATCGCTCTCGGCAAAGTTTATCATCTTGACCAAGTGTCCTTGTTCGTCGGACACATTTGATATTTCCGCTTTGACCTGATCTTTTCCAATCTGCAGACTTGACATTAGTGACACAATCCAATTGAATCTGCATGATGTTCGTACCATATCCAACAGCATAGACTCAATATCAGATTCTGACAGACGATGCTCTGCGAACATTTCAGCAATTTCTGCAAGACTGACGGTACTGTATACGTTTGCCAATAGTTTAATCTTTTGTCTCAGCAGGGCCTGTACACATTGTTTGGCCAAGCCCATGTTGCTGTCCTACAGTACGATTGTTAGCAAAGAGCTAGCAGCAGCACAACGTATGGATAGTTTACAGATTCCAAGTTTTCCGAGTACTTGTCGATTACTGCTTTGAACTCTCCGAATCCTTTCTCTGATGCTTCGGCAATATCAAAATATGCAGGAAATTTCATTTTTAGGCCTTTTTCGATCAAAGAGGAGGTATATTTCGGTAGACTACGCAACTATTCGACCAACGTTAATGTCCGTCGCATCTGCAGATAACAAGATCCTGCTTACTTTGCCGTCCTGGATTATGCACACGAGAATGTACTTTTTATATGCCTCAAGCTGGATCATGCTTATAGCTTGAGATGGAGCAGAGATCGTCTAAGTAGCATGTAAGATAGGTTGTTCATATACACTCGAAAGATTCTTGCCATATAATGTACCAGAGTGAGGAATTCAATGGCTCTTTCGTAGTACTTATTGCCGATATATATCATGGCACCGTAGTAGTAATAAGCAAGGATATCTTGTATTGAGAAGCCATAGCGCTATAACAAAATGCGATATCATCAGTGGACTTTGCACCAGCTAGATTGCCAAAAAATTCTTACATCCGGTTCTATTGTTTCAATGTCGCTATTGAGTATATGCAACGCGGCCCGGTAGTGCTTTGCCAAAAGACACGATTTGATAAGAGGAGCATGCATTGCGGTGAAGACGTGAGTCTCATTTGAAAAACGTGATATCGCAATATTAAGAGGACGAATAGGTAAAAGAGCCTGTAAAAATATCAGATAAAATGCATCTTTAAAACAATTTAGTATGACGTACGTTTCTGAGCACTTTGCTTAAATGTTCCAGTGCTCTGGGAATAAGATGCACTGAAATCGATGTATAAGATGATTTGAACATGGAGGAAAAGGATCGCAATGTTATGCCTTACATCGATTCGGGTACTTTAGCAGTTGATTTATATCGCATACCGAAAGAAAATGCGTGAAAGTTTGCGCATGAAACTGGCAGGCAGATGGGTCGCGTACTGCAAGACAGCGTGCAGAGCTATAACGAGTGGTAAGAACTATATCAAAAATACG
Source organism: Rhizomucor pusillus (assembly GCF_041956525.1). Lineage (NCBI taxonomy): Eukaryota > Fungi > Mucoromycota > Mucoromycetes > Mucorales > Lichtheimiaceae > Rhizomucor > Rhizomucor pusillus. The sequence continues at coordinate 294,341 of NW_027192144.1, read as the reverse complement.
AATATAATCCATTGAAACAGAGTTGAGTCTACTTGCAGGAAATACAGATATCCCAAACTGTGTTGTTGAGGATCGAGAATTGTCAGTGGATCTAGACCTTCTGAAGTGTATGACTGGAAAAGACTGTTGGGTTGCACGGCGAGTCTCTTTGACAGAGTAGTGTCCAAGGCGTTCGTGCTCGTAATGTAGCTTACAAGCTCGTCAGTCGACCCAAATTCTGTCAAAGCTGCGCCGCTGGATCGTTTAGACGAAGAGATGGACTCGCTCATGGTAGGGGCACACACACGCAGAGACTGAGCTGCAAAGACGTGTTCAAGCCGAATTCCCCGCCCGCATTTTCTTGACAAGCGCTTCATGCTCTGCTTCGCTGAAGCTCATGACTGATCCGAGTCTGTAGAATAAAATTGCATGAATCGATGTTTGAGAGAATATTATACCTAAAATATAGCTTTTTGCTGCTTTGAAACAAATCCGTAAACCGTCTTCTAATACTTAACAGTAGATTCCTAGTAAGAAGCAATAGGTCCTAGTAAGACTTCTCCCGTCAACTTCAAGTCTCGCTATTTTCAAGCAAAATCCTGTAACCGAGGCCTTGAGATTATCGGGGGTCCACTATAATAGTAGACTGGGAATAAGCATACTTGCAACTCGCTTCAAGAAAAATTACGGAAGCACTATATCGCTTAGTGAAGCGATCCGTTGGAGATGATAATTTCCGGAAATCGCGAGCAAACTTATCTTACAACAATATTTCTTTGAATTCTACATTGCGGGTAGCATAAGGAATGGGCGAGGTAGTTTGTGGATTGGCGACCGTAGCACGGAGACCTGCATCCATGGTATCATCTGCATTGTTCTGACGATGAGCAGGGGGAAAAAGATAGTGATATTTTGAGGTGAAGTGGCCCTGGATAGTGCAACGTAAAGTTGATCATGACTAAAAACAGGCTTAGGTAAGCAAGTAGATAGCAACGCGATCTAAGGCTTGGCCCTGACTCATATTTATGGTCATTGCGGGAGAATCGGAACTGTAAAGAGTCTGTGATGATTTCTGCCTCAATCAAACTATTGCACAGACCTTCTTCAGGAGATAGGCTGACGATGGTCATGATCGGTTGGTTCGGTTTAAGCCGCAGTCGGTGAGGAGACATGTTTGATAAGGATAATTAATTAAGATGTTTGACAGGGTAAGTCTCCTGATCTCTCCAGAGAGGATTTCGTCCGTGAATAGAATAATATGCTCCTGGCCCGGTAGCTCTTTAGTTGGTCTCCACCACATTTTTGTTCAGAGGGTGAGAATGGCTGACCGCCTCACGAAATTCACGAAGAAGTTGGGTCTGTACGTAACGCAAAGAGGGAAAAGCCGAAAAGATTATGTCGTCTAGAGACTCAAATAGGCGGCACCGATGGATTTGTAACGTTATCCAGTCGATGGTTCCTGGAACGGGTTGCTTTTTGCCATCGCCAACACGTAGCAAATACCCAGCAAAAACTTCTGAAGTAGCTGCAGCGACGGGGTCGTTTTTCGAAACTGCTGGACGCACATGTTTATAGACAACTTCATGATTTGGAAATGTGTCCAAAGTGCCGATCTCTTTGAAGACGCCTCCGTGACCTGGTTGTTATTTCCAAGTTTTACGACTGGTCGGGTTTGACGAAAATCTCCCCCAGAATGATAAGGATGAAAGATCAGACAGGCTCCGATGCCATCATGCTCGTCTATTCTGATAATTTTATGCCCATGAGAGCACTTTATGCAATGCAAACCGTAGTGTCTACCGATATTTGTACCATGTTGAAAGCAAGGTAACTGACAAAACAACAATACTGTTGCTTAACAGATGTTGAAATAAAGAGCGTAGGCTGTATTCAAATGTAAATCATTCTATTCCATCGTATTATTGCCAGATGCAATGAAAGTATATTGTACTAGGGGGATTAAATACATTACATGTAGAAAAACTTTTTAAGGTTTGCGAGCAAGAGTCATGACAATCATCCATTGACCTTGAGGATTCTTTTGCAATTCAATGCAAAATTTCTGCAAGAACTTTGGATAATTTTCAGGAGCGACGCCGAGTGGACCTGCCAGGAACGGCTGTACGCTCTTAACGATATTGCAAATATCCCACAGGAATTCTCGATTTAAAGGATCTTTTTGACCTGTGTTGTTGAACGAGAATAGTTAGCTAACAAGTTCCGTAAGTTATACTCATTGAATCTGTTGTTACCTAGATAAGTATCTCGTTGATCAACCTTGATAATCTCAAACTTTGCTTCTCTCATTATGTTCGCTAGCTTGAATGCAATGTACGGCTCCTGTCCACGATCTTGCATTACGTTCTTAACTGTAGTAGGATCACATGTGAATTTAAAAAAAAAGATTTAGCTAGCGAGAAAGAGAGAAAAGAATAAGAACTTACAAACTTCTCCCACCCATAATACGAACTCGTTGCCCCGATCCTGGTAAAGATAAGATTCATGAGCATAAATAAAATCCTATTAACCTTTTTCCTGCAGATGCAGCAGCAAAAATATATACCATCATTCCGCTTTCCAGTGATTGGAGGCAACCTCCTGGTTTCAAGAGACGATATATCTCTTTCATGACGATGGCCCATTGATCTCGCTTCAGCGCCAGCATGAAGAATCTCAAGTTGATGAAATCGAATGACTCGTCTTCAAAAGGAAGTCCTTCAAGAACGTTGCCGTGCTGGAATGTGACGTTAGGGGGGCGGATATTTGTCGGAAACACAGGGCACATATCAATCCCGACAAACTCGCAGTCTGGGAATTCGGTAGCCACATCCTAACGACCTTTTTATGTGAGTTTATCTCGTCGCTCTCAAGTCTTCGCAAGCAAAGTGGCAACATTACCATGATCCATGTGCCAGGGCCGCAGCCTATATCCAGGATTCGCACTGGCTTGTCGAATTTCATATAGTCGTGAGCTTCCTTTAGAATATTCCTGCACTCAATTTAAAAATTTGCGTGTGTCTGAATATAAAAATAGAGCCACTATCTTATTGTTGGTGCATACCCTCCAAATAACTCTTTCAATGCAAAGTGTTGCTAAGAGAACAGTCTTATTGTGAGCAGGATGCTATTGACTGCTCTGTGGCACGCAACTTACGCCAACGAGCCGGTCCATTTCCTCCTCGTCGTTTGGCAACCAATACGTGGATTCAGAAAAGTTGTGGAACTTGCGGCCATGTCGTATAATGTCAGAAGCGTTGCTGTTTGATTCTTGGCTCGTTAAAGAACTCGGGTGAGACGGTACAGGCGAGACCGGCTTTTTCTTGTGTCCAGACTTTGCGTCTGAGTGCCGTTTGTATGCGGCAGAGACTTTGTTACCCATGGTATAGTTGTTGCGTGAATCGAGAAAAAAGTCGTTGCTTTTAGGCCTGGTGAAAGCCCATTCGGCTTGACTCCTGAGATCGCGAGAAGAAGGAGAGGTGGAGGAGGAGGAAGGAAGGAGACGCAGAATGTGTCAAACTTGTGCTGCAACCGAAAAAATAATACTGTGATGGACTTGTGCGACTCGATATTTCATACCTTTGTCGATGGAACGACAACAAAGAACGTTGTACAAACCGCGCGGTAGGAAGTGTCGTATCACAGAAGCGGACGGACGTGGACTGTTGGATTCGTAAGAAAAAAGCTTGCAGGTTCCCCCTTCTCCCCTTTGTGAAATTGCTCCAAACCACGACCAACAAGAGCTTATTCTGGTTTAAGGACCAAATTGAGGTTCTAGAAACTGTCTCATTATTGCTCCGTCTCGCAACCTGCAAGGTGCATGTTTGTTTTTCTAGATCTGTTATACTTCACTTCAATTCTTACTGGCAAAGCCTTGCCCAAACCATGTGAATTTCTATAATGGGTCAGTCACTCTCTTCTGGTCAGCCAGAATCCATCTCTTTTTTGGGACGCTAATTGTTTCAAGGGAAGACCCACCCAAGTCATGAGAGCTTCCCTTTCTACCTGATGGAATATCCATTATGTTGCCCTAGGAAGAAAATAACAAGGATACTCTTATTGAACTCATTTTCTCAATAAAACTACGTATAACATACTACAAGAAATATACTTTGGGATAAATACAGTACTCCTTGCATTGGTAATCATGGTGGTAATATGACGACTGAAACGTGGGAAGCAGCAGCGACAACACGTTGGCTCTACCGAGGGGTCGTCTTCTCACGCCCAAAGTACGCTCCTTTGCGTTTTGGTATTTACATGAAGATAGGTCATCCAGATATCCTTACACACTGAGTCGCCGATGTCAATGATGCTATGACTGTTCGTGCAAAAGGTGCCAAGATCTCGTCTGGGCAACATGGATGAAGCTTTTAGCGGGAAGTAGAATGCAAGTGGCATTTCTCTTTCACTTGCTCCCTTTTCCAGCTCATGTGATTCCAGCTCTTAATGTATGCATAACTGCTAGAACTGTGCTACTTAATTCCATATGCCTGTAACAAGTCATCTTAGTGACCAACGTATACCATATGTAGCCAAATCTGTTATTGGATTTGACTGTCTTTTTAATATGCTGTCACTTCAACCTCCCGTTTATTCTGCTCGGATAATAGCACAGCTCTGAAAGGAGTGCAAAGATGTATAGACTAATTGTTTTGGAGCATACGCTATTTTATGTTTTCATTCAAGCGTAGATCTATAGGTCAAGTCCTACAATTGTAAATATTTCCAAAGTTGGGACAAGGACGTCATAATACGACATGAAAGAAATAAGCTGGCAGCTTATCGTCAGCGTCAGTTATCAACATGATAACAGATTACGCACAGCACTGACAAAAAATCTAATCTACGTTCATTGAATTCGAATTTGCTTTTACTACATCAATAGCCATTCCCTAAGAGTTTAGAAGCATAGCGGTTAGGTACACACAAACATATATATACACATGTTGCTTTAAATAGGTAGTGTATGCATTTGTAAAGACCCTCACCTCACTAAATCATTATTCGAGAGCAACATGGCTATCATGCCCATTCCTGCACCGAGTACCAACAACGTCCACATTGTAGCATCTTTGCGATACGTTTCCCGTAATCTTTGGAGTACATTTTGCAGTTTCGGTGCTGGTTTGGAAGCGATCAGGATGGGTTTTCGGTCTTTTGATGGTATGCCTGCGATCTCGTGTGCTGCTTCCCTTGAAGCTTCCAGATCCTCTGAATGGATCCACAGGTCGTCGTATGTATTGACAACTGAGACTTCATCCAGCGCTACACCGCTCAATCGCTGTAGTTCCAAAGGAGGGAACCTCTTTTCGAGCTCGGTGGCCTTGACGATGAGCGCCTCGATTTCCAACTTTTGCGGCACTTTGGAGAGAAATGTATGAATTGCACTCATATCGTGAGATTGAGTAAGCACCTGGTCTCTTCGTGCTAGAACCAGCGCTGCAGACAAGTATATCGGCATCAACGGTGTGGATGAAAGAAACACATCGAATATCCTGGCTATCTTGCCAAGGTCATTAAGGTCGTGACTGAACCATGCAATTACCCAGCTAAGACTATAATATGGCAGCACACCCGCTCTTTAAAGTCGTGTGTTAGGATGATTGATCTCCCAGGCAGACACGTTGCATACCACTTACTCTGTTATGTATTCGTAAAGTTCATAATCCTGCTCTTTGAAGATAGCAAAGATCATGGTAAGTTGCTGCAAAATTGAGTCCATAGAATCTAACATCGCATCCGTGGGACAGCAGGGTTAAGGATTTGCTGTAAATATTATATGGCGTCAACGATACACAAGACGAAAAAAGGATATCTCATAAAAAAGAGTGCTACATGTTTCAGAAGCAAGCGTGCATCTTGAGCGCCAAAGATCAGCAAGAAAACAGAACAAATATCATGGAAGCCCTGGATCCATATCAGCCTATTCAGATTTTTAGCGTGTAAATCGCTGGACTTACTTGATAATAATGTAAAGATGGGTAAGATCGCAAAACATGTCTAATGACAGAGTCCAGCTCTGACTGTAGTCTCTTTTTACGTTCTGCGCTGATGCCTATATATACATATATCCGCGTTAGCAGATCCATCACAAATCGATATAGAATAAGTACATACCTTGGGGGTATACATTGAATGCACGAACTATATCTAATTTCACCTGATTTTCATCCGGGTGTGTGTCTGCGGCTTCCTTTGCATGCTCGCGTTCTGCCACAAACGTTGGATGTTACTGGAAACTCGAAACACGCATTCCATGTAATTTTTATATAGTCACCTTTCTCAAGATCGCAACGCAGCAGTACCGGCCTTAAACAAACGCATCTAGTCAATGTATTTCCTGGACCAGCGAACTATTACGACATTACCATACTCTTTGCCGCATGCGGTTACTTCCAAACCCTCCAGGTTCGCGAGCGATCCGTCTCAACCATGCGAGATCGTTCAATCGCAATGCTTCGTTTATCTTCCATATCTTTTTAAAGTGTTCGTTGTCAAGTGCTGATTTTCTAGGTACATGACGATTGCTTCGGGCCTTGTGCCGTCTAGTCATTGTGAAACAAAGCAACGTCGGTGTCACTTGACGTTTTCCGAACTCATGCTGCATTATTTGCTGTGTAATTCTATATCTTTATCCCTCAACAGTGCAATGGAATAAGTTCAGGACATCCTTACATTGCAGAAACATTTTTGGTCTTTTAAGGAATACAAGACTTTATTCGTAAAGGTCAATTGATATAAAACTAGGTTGACTTTCCTGGCACTAGCGTTTCTGCATGGTCATGATCTCAGGAACACAGTTTTTCAATCCATGCAATGCAATTTAACGTCTTATATAACGCAGTTTTTGGATACTCTTTGCACTTTACGTTAAAGCAGTAGGAATTACGGGGAATCCAAAGAGTTGCGCTTTGTGTTCCCTTCAGGAGGAGGGACAAAAGATTTCAGTGATGAAAGCGTGTCCTGCTGTTGAACGCTGCTGAAGATATTGCCATTCTGTCCTCCTAATCCAAACGCGCCTGGTGGTAGGTTATGGATCTACAGTCGGGTTATCTGGACATTGATCCCTGTATTTGAAACCGATTGTTTTAAGCGGTCAAGTACCAAATTCATTCATAAAACAACGAATCGAGAGAGAAAGCTTGCACGAAGACAAGAAAGAAGAATCGCTGCAACCGAGAACGACTGGGAAGCGGATAACCGGCCATGCAGTGTAGCGTTGGGAGATGCAAACCTCGGACACATGAAGTCCTTCACTCCTCTTCCGCACTGGGTACGTGATATATCGTCAATAAGTCACTACGTTCATGCATAAACAAAGTGCTCTTTAGGGCTTTGCAAAGAATTTCGCTAGACGTGCGCTAGTTGTGTTTGTTAATGAGTACAGGACAAGTATCACTTGCACTACCGATGACGACGAGTTAACGCAGTACCTTGACATGAGTGCTTTGCAATTTGAACACAAGTGTCTTACATGTTTCTCAATTGCTTTATGCAATGTTTCAACTAATTGATGCATGATAACAATAGAAAAGCCCTGTTCCGATCCTTGACTTCAAATGGTGGAAGAGGGTGCAAGAGGTTGGCTTGTAAGAACGAAGAGGACGAGCTGTTCCATCCAGCCAGCGAATGCCCGGATGCAAGATTTATACCAAGAGGTTGGTCATCTAAAGTTTTACGAAAAACTATCATTTTTCTCATAATTTATACTCATAATTTCTAAAGGTTAAGAGGTATATGCTTCGAAGGTTTGTCAGAACCATCAAGGAGGCACTGCAGTAAGTGCTTATATCTAGCTTGAAACGACTGGTATTAACTCTATGGCATCCCATAATTTGAAGGTTTTCAATCAAGATGTCGTCGGTGCCACACAAATCTGACGTGTGCTGCGTCTGTACATGGAAACTAATGGCGATACAAACTCCAGACCACAAGCATTAACCAGAGGACAGTGAGGGAGCTGTCCAGAAGCTTTAGATGGGGTGGTAAGCTACACCTTTTTCAAAAATTGTTGGCGCATTAATCCACAAAGTAAAATTGCACAGTTATCGATTCATTTTATAACAAAACATCACGAGAATATGTCAGATCGGCAACGCAACAGAGGATCTTTTGCTTCATCATATTCCAGTCGATATAATATTTATTCGCATTTAATTCATTTTGATGACGGCATTGTTTGACTGTATGGTCTCCTGATACCTTTTATCAAAGAAATACGTGACAATTTATCAGTCACAATGATATTAAAATAACAATACAAAAAAAGGTGACAAAGATGTTTTAAAATCCTGAAAGTTTAGAAAATCCTATACCATCTGATTACAGCAAATGAGAATGATGATATGCAAATGCTTACAATTTTTACAATTAAAGTATTCGACCAAATTCAACCAAACGACCTTATTGCATTACGGAGACCATCATACTTAATTGTTGTATGCATCGGTATCTCCTTGCAAGCGCAGAGACCCAAACAAAGTATACAGCTGTTATGCATTGACATGGAAAGATAGGACACATGAGAAGTGATGATTGCATACATATGATATCACGAGAAGAGAAGTGATAAGTTGATGTGCATTCATCCTTACACTCTGCATTCCTTCATCCATGTAGTGAGCTAGTTCTTCAGGTTCTCCACGGCGAGTATATATACATTTTTTTGATAGTCACTGGAAACAATCATATATAACTTAACTCTTTCTGACAGGTACCATGAAGTCTTATCTTTCTCATTTTTGGGCAATACTTGCAAGAACAATTTCTACACGCTGAACAGAAAGCCGTTGTCGACGTAGTCATACAGCCTCCGGGCTACCCTTCCCGCCTCTGTGCCTGGTGAGCAACACGCTGATATTCTCTTTTGAGACGTACGCTAACTCACAGGAAACATTTGACGCGGCCGAGCTGCTGACTGTAATTGCAGCAAGGGTTTGCTCAGTGCAGGTAAGCAGCCTAAGGAACCAGTATGCGGGTATATTTTAACACTAACCATCAAATTTAGCTGTAATTGCTGCGAGTTAGCGGTTTTCTAGCGTCATTTGTTACTGAAAATGTAGTATAAATACAGCCTGTCAATTCTTCTATGACAAAAAATCCGTGGAGCCTATTTTTTTGATGTTTAATGGATTCCTAACAATGCCGGTTCCATTCACCATCGCTATGCGGGGATATTATCATGAAGGCTGTCACGCGCTGAATCGCGGGGAGGGCTTTTCTCCTATGTAAGGAACTACTGGCAAAATACTCGAGGAGAACAGTACTTCCTGAAAATTTCTCTGAAAGATCTCGATTCCACGCAAAGTCACATACATTTTATCTCGCTACTTCCATAACAATTGCCCACGCAGCACTACTTTTGCTGTTTATTTTCTTACTTGTTTGATTCTGAATTATGTCTGATCTGCAGCCCGGTAGAAACGTATTCCGCGGAGGCAGGTATTTGGTTCGTGATTGATTATCAATTTTCAAAGCATCCACAAACCTACGGTTGAAGCATGTTTGTTTGTCCTCACCGACAGTACCAGTACAGGATAGCAACTATATTGAATGACCAGACGTGGCTACATGCATCCCGGAACGATATGAGATGTCCCTGCCCTTTTAACTTTGAGTCGCGTTCCTTTACAGTATCGGAAAGGTACAAGCAGATGTTCGCCCATTATCTGCGCCCCAGACGAAGAAATAAGCTTCAAGCATTTGATAGAAGTATGATATGTTGATCTAAATACAATTCAACCAATCTTTATTAGTGCTGTAGTTGTAATAATATTCCAGGACTTGTCAAACACAACAACAATAACCATCCATGAATCAGCCCTCCATTGCCTTATCCTCTATTGCAACCTGCTTCATATCAGAGGACATTCACAACATCGTAGACAATAACCCGTGTCATTTCAAGCTTTACAAGAAAATCTGGTATCCTCTCGCCGTCTCATTTGGATGCGAAAGAAGTTTTGAAAGGCAAGCAATAATCTGTACATGATTCGTCCTTGTCAGAATAACCTTAAATATGAAGGCAGCTGCATGCATATTCGCTTGACTTTATTTCGAGCTTATATCTGGATACGTTCGCACACATCATTTAATTATTTTGGTTCACGCAGTGTTCGTTCTTTCAGATCGCTTTCGCAAAGCACAGTTTTTGGACATAGACACGCACACTGAAACATTGATTCTCCCAAAAAAATGGATTACATGCTGCGGATTATATTGATTTCCGCTTCACTTTCTTTCCTTCGACATTTTTTCCCATTCAAGATCATTTACTTTGATGAAGACTGTGAGCTTCTTGAAACTGTATCTGCCATATTTCTATCTATTGGAATAGCTCTATATCCGGCGTTATTGATTGCAGCATTAAAGAAGGCTAAAAGAGTTGAAGAACACTCGCAGAAGAGGAAGGTTGGTGGCAATACTTTTCCGTCCTTTCGATTCTATCTCTCTAAACATAACTTTACATAGGGTTTTGCCGGGACTGTGGTCAAAGTGGCCACAAACGCAAAACTAACAAGAAATGCATTCTTTATAAGGATGATAGCAGGGGTAAGTCTTCAAAAGCATGAGATGCCGAAATGAAGTCTGACTTTCTTCAAGTTTGGAAAAAGCGACACATGGATCCAGAAGTCGACACAAAACGTAAGAGGCAAAGGAAAGATGGCCAACCTGCACGCCACGCGGCAAATGTCAACAGCAATGCTGGATCTATATGTGCCTCTTGTGGTCGAAGCGGACACTCAAACTCAGCGTCAAGAAACTGTATCAACCAAAAGCCCAACATAAAAGAGCGCATTATTCAAAAGTTTGGCAAAGATCATGAGCGATTTACGCGCTGTGTTCCTTTCAAAAACGTTGTTCGGCCTGCATACTGTCAGATCCGCCAAGAAGCGGTCGTGCAGAGATCCTCACTTTTGAGTGAAATCCTGACAAGGGCATATATAGTTACAAACGGCTATATCATCGAATATGGCTACGCTCCGATTTCCACATACATTTTTTTTGCAGACGTTCTGGTATTCAGTGTCTCAACTCATACTGGATCAAGCTATCACAAACACCAATCCCAGCTTTCCAGAAGACTTTAAAGCCTACTGGCATCGCTTCGCGCAGAATTACTCAAAAATTCGTCACACTCTCAATGTATCAGGATATTCAGATATATTGTCTGCCGCCTGCTTGGAGATGTCGACCGCTTACACAAATTATATAACAGAAAACCTACAGAAAATTGTCGAAATCTATATCTTATACAGACTAGAAATCTTTATACCGGTACTTTGCGTTATTCTACAAAGCTATCTGGAAAAGAAAGTGCTTACACGATCCTGATAGAATCTCCTATCCAAACAGCAGGCAAGGCGCATTGCTAATGAATACTTGTACGAAGTAGTTGCTGGTGGCGAGCCAGCACTCGACCTTCTGGAAGAAGCACCATTGGAAGTTGTCATCATTATGCAAGAAATCAAAGATTTTTAAAAGCCCTTGGCCCCACAGCCTTGGAGCATAAAAAATGTATCAGCAAATCCCGGTCTATTCATCCCCGTACTATATGCAATACTTCAAGAATTCGAGCGAGAACATGAACTAGCATCGAAGATGGGTACCAAGACCACAACAAAGTTGCTTGCTTTAACTCCAAGACCCAATTTCCAATGGCGCTTCATTACCATCAATGAAAATGCCCTTCGTGCGCTCACTGGCATCTGCAGCGAACATCCATTTGAAGAAATTCTCGGCTTGACGAAATACCGCTTCTTAACGTAGGTTTTCCGGACATATC